>NC_068360.1:84429558-84721062 GCF_020536995.1 Dreissena polymorpha
AGATCTTGTCATAATCTGTCAGATATGTCCGTCGGTCTGACGAAGTTTGGTATTGTATGTGCCTTATAAAGTTACATTTAATTTAAGACCTTTCTTACTAGATTCAAGTTTTTAAGACAACAATTCCAACATTTAGACTTTGATGTTCAGCAAACAGCATAAAACTCAAGTGTCTGTGAGTTACTCTCAGGCTGTTCAGGTTTTATGCTCTTTGCACATACATGTAGCCTGCATTTTCACTTTGCTTCTAAGTGGGAAAGGGTTAAATGAGAGGAACAGCATCATATGCCATGTCACTCGTCAGATAAATAATTAGAGAAAATCTTCAGAGTGAATTTCAGGAAATTACAAAAATAACTATGGGTGTTTAAAAGATTTAGTTTGAGCTATTGACCTTGTTTTTAACCACACATGACCTAGCTTTGAACTTAGCCAAGATCGAACAAAGTTCTTACCAAGTTTTATGAAGACTGGGCAATAAATATGGCCTTAAGAGTTTTCACAAGCTTTTTCTTTCCCACTTAGAAGCAAAGTGAACAATTGTCTACGTGCAAACATTACAAAACCAGAACAGCCTGGGAATAACTTGCAGTCTGTTCAGGTTTTATGATGTTTGCTGCTCATCAGTATCTAAGGGTTGGAAATGAAGCCTTTAAAAACTGAATCAAGTAAGAAAGGTCTTAAATCAAATGTATCTTTCTAAGGGACAACAAATATGTTGTCACATCTTCAAGTTTTATGAAGATTTGAAAGTAAATGCGCCCTTTAGAGTGTTCACATGGTTAATTTTTAATCCTTTCAGTGCGGGAACCGAATTTTGAAGGCCTTTGCAAACAATTTGGATCCAGATGAGACGCCACAAAATGTGTAAAAGGAAAATGCTAATTTGAGAAATTCAGCAGCCAACATTTTAGCAGCCGACAAATTTCCCAGCATGCAAAGGGTTAATGATGCACAATGGATGACTGATTATGATTGACAGACAAAAGGCAATCAAAAAGCTCACCATAATCAGCATGTTGTGGTTAGGTGTGCTAAAAAAAATAAACATGCACACAAGTATTTAACAATTTACATGTCTGATCACTTACACTTGTAACTGCTCCTTCTTCGTTTAATACAAGATGGCCTAAGGCATCATTCAATCTCTCAAATGGGGTTGTCATTTTGTACTAGATTGATATCTGGAAACGGATAATACAAGCTGAAAAATAAAATATCATATATTAATTGATGAACATTGAGAGTTTGCTAAATAATATCTAAACTGGAAAAAGTTTTGCTTGCTTGCCCCAGTATTTTATCGTACAACCCACACAGTGGATCAATTGATAAGATGAGGATTGCACTGACAAATTACTTATTTCAAACATAATTAGCATGTCTATCCATAGTATTGGCCCTCTTGATGAATACATATGAATTGTGGAAGTTAACAAATACAAAAACACGCATGTTTTATATGTCAATCTATAAATAAATGTGTATTCTTAGACATAACAAGAAAAATGCATTTAAATCGGCAATGTTTTGACAAATTACTGGCAAGACTATAGTAATCTGTTTCATGTACATGAACAATTGTCTCATAGTATTGGACCTTCTGATTGGGTGCAAAGATTTGTTACTATTCACATGTGCTTGTTCTAAAAAAAGTAACTTAATGGTAAAAAAAAACTCTTGCTCACGTTGTTCTTAAAATATTTTTACTTTTTATTTAAAAATGAGCGGCATATAAATCATTTGATTGCAAAGCTACTTTTAATCCATAAACAAACTAACATAATTCTGTGCTACATAATTAAATATCAGCATCACCCTGGAATAAACATCATTGACTAACTGTCCAACAAACAACGAAAATCATGTGAATGATCATCATAATAGTCATGGATAACCATAAAAAAATTACAACTTCTAAAAATAACAATAAACATTAAGTTTCCAGCACTTCTTGGCAGTTTTTCGTTAAAAGCACAATATTATGAGGAGGACCGATACTATAAGACTAATAGTTCTGGCTACCATAACTTTAAATGTCACTTTTTATGATTTTTGACTGGCGCGACTTTACAGGTGTGTAAATACTATGTAAACTGTTTGCTGAAGTTTCTTTAGCTATGAGACTGAGGGATAATGAAAATGAGGAAATAAAAGAAAATATATCCTGGATCAATAATTATAGAAGATGATATTTACCAAACAACCATCCTCATTTCAAATAATGAAATAAATTATATTATACACTAATAATACCTAAATGTAAGTACAGAAAATCCTATATAATCTATGCAAGCAAATTGTCTGAAACTTAATCATCCGAAAACTATACAATTATTCGTTAAACAAATTCTTGAGATACGTACGTGAACTAGTGAAATTAAGTCCTCCTTATTATAACAAGTATAAAAAATTTGCTAGCCTTGTCATAAAAGTAGGGTTATTCAATACGCTTAGTTGTTTAATATTGGATTATTTAACTGTTGACGCGTTGTTGTTGTTTCGACCTATCAGTTGGCAATTTAACCCAATGTAAAAGGTTACACAACACGTTGTTTGGTCCATCAGCATAATTTTCAGAGATCTGTCATGGCATGTATGGGTACGATAAAGAAGTTTAATTTCTATGTTGATTGTTTAGTTCGACACTTTATAATGTAATTTGGAGACAGTTTGGCCTGCATAATGCTTCATTTAAACGCTAGTCAGACGCCCATATAATTTCATCCCCACGCATAAAAATATCTCAATGGTCAACGTTACATGACAAAATTTATGTTATGCATCAACAAAGTTTAAAGCGCATTAAGCAATCAAGTCGAAACATATTTTTCCCTAAAGACATGCAGCTAGGAAGATATGTAGAGGCATATTGAATACAGTATTTCGGACGCGCCATCCTCACGATTTTCTTTACCTAGAACCTGATGTTTTTTCCGAGAGTATATGATATATTCACTATGTTTAATAAAGCCCGAATAACATATATTATATATACCTGTACAACTTTATAAACAATTACCTTTACAAGTTCGAGTCTACCTCACATTTCATGTATTTTTTAATATTGCAATGTATTTAATCCTTGTATTAGCCATTTGTGTACAGAAACATGGGAAACCCCAGTAATGGCCTTTGCGCAGGGAAGTTGTTAGGCGGTGGCATGATTGCATCAAACACAGTTGAGATCACATAGAGATATGTGTCTTGTTCTGTGGAAATTGGGAAAAATGCATGTGCGTAAAGTGTCGTCCCAGATTAGCCTGTGCATTCCGCAAAAGCTAATCAGGGACGACACTTTCCGCTTTTATGGTAGTTTTCGTCTAAAGGAATTTCCCTTTTTACCGAAAATCTAGTAAAAGCGGAAAGTGTCGTCCCTGATTAACCTGTGCGGACTGCACAGGCTAATCTGGGACGACACTTTACTTACATGCATTATGGCCAGTTTTCTCAGAACGCGACTCAAATGTTCATGATACTTGATATGCCTGAAATCTTATTAAAAGTCCTCAGTTTGGTGTGGGTGAGGTGAAGGTCAACGCGACTAAACGTGAAACAAGGTTTCCGTTGAACAACTTGATAATGAAGCTGCATCCCTTATATTTACAGGGTGCAGGATCACGTGACTGTGTTGGGTTCTCAATTAAACGGTATGGATGTTAACCCACTGATAAGTGCTGCTTTTTTCGAAGTGACTTTTTGATACAATTTTTGTTAAGAATTTCAAGTAGTGCATAACAGACAGATTTTTATGCTGCTTGTGGCCGTGTAAAATTCATAAGAATTTTTTACTTTATTTAATAAGCATGCGATCTTGTTAAAAAAATTCCATGTATACTGCACGATTATGTTTCACGCAACGTTAAAATTTGTCTCCGATTCCAGACGTATTCAAGGATGTATTCTTATACATTAATATATCGGCACAAAACTGCAAGAAAAACTGTCTCTTATGTACGAAAGATTTTTGCAAATGTATTTCAATAGCTTGAGATATTTTCAAAAATGAAATTCTTAACGATGTGTTTAAATTCTGTCCAGCCCGTGTGTAAATCCCCGAAAACCTTGTTTATTATGAACCCTGATTAAGCCAATTCTTCAAAACGCATGTGTAAAATCTAGGGCCAACGTGAAGATTAGAGATGTTAAAATGTAGTTTTATCCCTTAATAATTTGATAACTCACTGAGCTTTTCTAATAAAACTGTATGTTTATGCTATATATTTTAGTCGAACATGTATGGTTGAATTTATTACCAAGGTCATCGAAGTTTTAAACAAAAGTCGAAACAGTATATCTGGTTGACAATTTAACACATTGAGCGTTTGAAACGTGTATTTTTCGTGGACATTTCAGGTTCCCATGCCGCTCCATAGTTTTAGCATATTCGTGCTTCGACGCTTCAAATGTCATCTGTAGTTTCACAGCTTCCACTTACATATCACGTATTATATATTTTATGCAACGGAAAATATAATGAGTATATTGACAATTAACGCAATCCGTGTATATTTATATTTATATTTAATCAGCGTCCAATAATTAGTTTCGCAGGATAAAAAAAGATTTTTCTTTCTTTTTAAATACCTTGAGTCCATCAACCGAGACTAAATAGAAAAGTCCCCCAACAGTCTTTTAGTTGATACCTTTCATGGATGCATGAAATATTGTTCATAAATGATAAACATTTTATTTCGTAGCATTTCGAGGAGAAAATTGTTATTTTAAAATTGATTCCTTGAGACCAATTTTATTAACCAGTTATGTGGGCCTTATTGTATCCACTGATTAATTTGTCCCAATCATCGTCGCTTTATTATAATTAACATATAATTATTACAATTATAACATATTGGCACGTAATTAATCTCATGTTGCAATTACGCGATTATGTCATCCAGAAGTATATATACACTATTTCACTCTCCAGCAGACCACACTACATTCAAATTACCAGCTGCAAATATCATAAAGTCGTGCGCTTAATGTTAATTGAGTGATTAGCTCAAATTGGTGTTTAATCATAATTAATGAGTTCCCCTATTTGACTTCCATTAGATGGGCAGCATTCGGCGGATAATTGACAACTCGCAGACAATGGTCGTCGCGCTAATGACATTATGACTTAATCGCTCGCTCGCCAGTTTGACAGTTTATTTTAACATGTTAAAGGGGTGAGTACACATTTCGACATATTTTTAGTCGAGCTCTGAGAAAACCGGGCTTCATGCATGAGCTTAAAATGTCGCCCCAGTCTAGCATATTAGTCCGCACAAGCTTAGAGGGACGACACTTTCCGTCTGGACGGGATTAAGAAGAGGCTTTCTTGAAGCGAAAAATTTAATGAAAGCGGAAAGTGTCGTCCCTGATAAGCCCTTGTGGACACTTTCCCCTCATGGAATAATCCCGGACATAAGTAGTTCATGCCGGGTGAAAAAATCTACTTCTTAAGATGAACGCAGATTGGCCTTGTCTATAGCACTTGCAACGAATTCTTATAATTGGGTTAAATAAATATAAGGCTCAATCTGGAACAACGGGGCTTCATTCACATGCGTCAAGTGTCGTCTAAGATAAATTAGGGATATCCGGGACGACAATTGTCTCTTTTTTCGTTTGAACGAATTCTATTCTTAGCAAAAATTCTGTTTAGACGGAAAGTGTCGGACTGCATATGCATATTTGTGACGACACTCTACGCACATGCATATGCCCCGTTTTCACAGGCTCATACATCAAGAAGCATAACCCCTAAAACGAAAACAAAGCATCGTTCATAAAGAATCAGCTGTTGAAATATAAATTGATACATCCATAATTCTGGTATTCAGTTATATTTACATTGACGGAGACGTCTTACAGTGAAGTTAGATTTGTGTGGTTTTACGGAAGGCCATAGGTTCAAATCCCCGGATTCAATACTTCCTTTTCCTTTTATCAGTTGTTTTTTATTGATAATCTTTTTTATATACGCGGCTTCAAAATTTCTTTCATGTAGAAAGATAGGACTTTTATTTAAAACCTGTGTACTTTAGCTCAAATGCATAGAAAGCCTTAGGCTTATTTGAAGCGCTCTCGAGGTCGCTTCTTAGAACCAGTACTTTGTGTCTTCAGGGAGACCTAAAGAACGCTCCAAGAGTGGGAATCGAAACCGTGACCTCCAGGTCGCTAGGCAGAAACCACATCTACAACGCCACGGGGTAAATACAAGACTTACGACCTAACATATTTTCACACGACCGCTATCAGTCCCTTTAAAGTGCGGAATAACAAGGCGATGCGTGTAATGAGCGGTCGTATCAATTCGAAGGGAATATTGCATGAAGAAAAATCATGGATGTAATGTATAGGAATAAAACACCTATTTCTCGATGTGGTATGTGTTTCTTTGAAATAAATTAAGTATATTTAAAGGTAAACCTTAAATAACAATGATGTGGATTTAACCTCGAGTTTGTTGAGTGTACAACGAACCACAATGACAAAGTGGTGTTCACTGCTCAATATATAACAATACTACTACTACTTCTTCTACTACTGCTGCTACTGCTGCTGCTGCTGCTGCTACTACTACTACTACTACTACTACTACTACTACTACTACACTACTACTACTACTACTACTACTACTACTACTACTACTACTACTACTACTACTACTACTACTACTACTACTACTACTACTACTACTTCTACTACTACTACTACTACTTCTACTACTACTACTACTACTACTACTACTACTACTACTACTACTACTACTACTACTACTACTACTACTACTGCTGCTGCTGCTGCTGCTGCTGCTGCTGCTACTACTACTACTACTACTACTACTACTACTACTACTACTACTACTGCTACTACTACTACTTCTACTACTACTACTACTTCTACTACCTCTACTTCTACTTCTACTACTACTAATACTGCTACTACTACTTCTACTACTTCTACTACTACTACTACTACTACTACTACTACTACTACTACTACTACTACTACTTCTACTACTACTACTACTACTACTACTACTACTACTACTACTTCTACTACTACTACTACTACTACTTCTACTACTACTACTTCTACTACTACTATTTCTACTACTACTGCTTCTGAAACTGCTACTGCTACCGCTACCGCTTCCGCTACCGCATACGCTACCGCTTACGCTACCGCTTACGCTACCACTTCCACTACCACTACCACTGCCACTACCGATACCACTACCACTACTACTAGAGCTGTAACGATTCAGCCATCATTCGATTCGATTTCGATACCAAATGGTCCGATTCGATTATTTTCGATTCGATTCAAATTAAACTATTTGCTGCTTATTTTGCAAAATAGTTCATGTTAGGTTTGTCCAGGGTATGAATTAATATGTTTGGTATTCGTTACTAACGTATAAAAGAAGTATGTTGTACATTTAAAGTGTTTAATTTTTTAAATAAAATTTAAAAACGCAACATTGTTGTATAAGTAACAAATTTGTTGAACAAAACTTCCTTTTGAGTTATTGATAAATAACATAAAAGGCACAATGTATCAAATGTGTTTAACAGAAAAAAAACAACACAAAAAACATGTAAGTATATAAACTACTTCCAGTTGACTTCTTAACAGAATGCACATAGTTTAGTAAACAAACCAACTGACTGATTTCAACTTACGTCAACAAAACACGTTTTGTAAGTTGACTTTGCATCAGAACCTTCGCGAAACCCGAAATGTTCCCATATTGATTTTAATTTTGACGGTGTGTCTTTCATATGGCTTAATAAGCCATTTTACCGGCTTATGTAATGCTCAGCAAGTTATTCATTCATTCATTGAATGCCATATTGGCTATTGACCAATCACAAGACGTATTACAAATGACAAGAAAGTTTAGACGACGGATTTGGAAAGTAAGGTTTAAAATGCGGATCTATCGGGATTGCAGTGAATCGAATCGAAATTGGCCGTATTGGTATCGAAATCGAATCGGCGGCGTTGAACCGGGTTTTCGATGCATCAAACCGAATCGTTACAGCTCTAACTACTACTATTGCTACTGTTTCTGCTGCTACTGCTTCTGCTACTGCTACTGCTTCTGCTACTACTACTGCTAATGCTAATGCTACTGCTACTGCTACCGATACCGCAACCACTACCACTACCACTACCACTACCACTACTACTTCTACTACTTATTATAATTAGATGAATTTAATCAATATTTTTAATTGTAATGTTTGTTATTATTATTTAATTTTTATATCGTTGTCAGCACCAGACGCCGCAGCAGCCGGACATCCGTCGAATGCGTATATGCAGAATGCAAATGAACAAACGACATCTGCTGTATCAACAAAACATCGGAAACTTAGAAGAATCCGCCAGAGGTACCAATAGTATCGAATTACCGTGATTAATATTCATATGAGTAAAACGTACCTTCTGGTATAAATGGGGTAAGCATGTACGACATTTGTCTATTTTCTACATCAATTCCAATTTATATGGACCACGCTGTGTGAAAAGGGGGTTTAATGCCTGTGCAAGTCTCTTGTTAGCAAAAAGCAAGTTTAGGCGGAAAGTGTCGTAACTGACTGTGCGGACTGCACACGCACATGCATGAAAGCCCGTTTTCACAGAGCACGGCTCATATCTATTGTATTTGTTCGACGATTTTATGTTTATTTTGGTATCATTTTTACCTTGTTTTCTTGACAGTATGGGGACACCAGCGGTGTTTTGCACAGGTCTGGAGACTTCGAGGGAATTACTCACGTTATCGGTTTATAATTTGTTTTTTGTAGGCAATACAATACTATCACTTGACTCCGGACCTCTGTTAACTTTAATTTTTTATTGCCAAAGGTTTCTCTGCTTTATCAGTCTTTCTTTCATAGAAAAATGGTCATGAAATGGACAAAAAAATGAAGAATATATATTTCCCAGCAGAATCCACTTGTTCATCACGAGGACTTTTGAATGGATCGTTCTTTCTCATCGTCTTACAGAACCACTTTCACCACGGGCCAACTGAAGACGCTTGAAGGCGCATTTCAACAAGCGCCTTACCCGGACATCATTGTCAGAGAGGCTCTTGCACGGCAACTTATGCTGGACGAAACGAGGGTGCAGGTACGGAAAGCCACTCGCAGTGTTACCTCCACATACGGGTTAACAGTAGCCATGTAATTGACAAGAACAATTCTTACAAATATGGAAGTTTTTTTTAGGTTTAAGTGTTATCCAAATTTACGCAAATCAGTGCTTTTTTATGCATTTATGATTTTTTTTTCCACGATATACAGTCGAAAATGTAAAATAAAATAAAAATGAATAACAAAGATTTTTAATCATATATACAATATTATTTCAATTGGCCATCAACATTTGGGGTTTATGGGCGGCACGGGTTTAATTCGGACTGTGCTCGAATTTTTGCGACGACGTTAGGGCGGAAAAATAATTTAATCGCTAAGTTGTTTTCAAACGTTATTTATATATTGTTAATGACTTTTGCGAAAGTGACGATTGGTGAATCCCGCGCGATTTTATCGTTGCTATGGTTTCCAGGCGTGTTGATACGATTCAACATGAAATGCAATTCGAAAGAATACTATTCTGATACAAAAGAATACATTTATATTTTGAATACCTATAGGCTATATGTTCACGTATTTTTGTGTGCATACAAGTGTACACAATCGGTCTATATTTTAGTTTAAAACTATTTTATTGCTTTATCATGTTTAACCCATTTATGCCTAGTGGACTCTCCCATCCTTCTAAGTCAATTTATTTCGAAAATTAGGGATGTCTAGAATATTCATTTCTATATTTAGAATATTTCTTACAGAAATTCATTGAAGAAAACATCTTAGACCCTGATGAGAAGCCGCATCATGCGGCGTCTCAGCTGGGTCTACGCTGTTTGCCAAAGCATTTTTTCTAAACGCTAGGTATATTAACATGTAGGCAAACAACTGAACGTAAATTATAGCGAGATTGGCAAACTTACATAAACAGTTTAGTTTCACGAGTTTCAACAAAATTAGATTTTTTTGCATTGATATCACAAACAATAACGCTGTTGTTACGATGATCCTGGAGCATCTCTATCTACAGTCGTATCATATAATTTGGTAAATACTTTATATGGCAAACCGCCTGCTGATTTACATTTAGCAATTAAAAGACCAAGCGCTCTGCCAGCACTTTGTGCCACACACTTAGCAGTGGCACCAAAATCTAGATGCTCATCCAATAGGATACCAAGGTACATGTACTTGTTCACAACTTGCAAATTGTAGTCACCACATGTAAATGAGATTGTTGTTCTATTTCTACAATTAGGTCTCAAATGCACTATGTGACTTTTATCATGATTCACAACCATACAATTGAAAGAACACCATGTATTTAAAACATTTAACATAGATTGTAGATCCTGCTCATTATCAGAGATAAGAACAATGTCGTCTGCATAAAGTAATATACATAGTTTTTCATTACCACTTATGGATATTCCTTTATCCAGGGCTTTAATTGCAACAGCTAGATCGTTAATAAACAGATTAAAAAGAAGCGGTGACAGGCCACAGCTTTGTCGAAGGCCACATTGAACCTCAAACTCTTCGGTATAAAGGCCATTAATTCGTACACATGATGTTACATTATTATATAACGATTTGATAGCTATGACAATTTTTCCATTAACACCTATCACTGAAGTCAACTTATTCCACAAAATGCCTCTTTCTACGAAATCATACGCCTTTTTAAAATTAATAAAGGCACAGAAAGTAGACTGCCTTAAACGCTTTCTTGTTTCAATAATATTAGTTAGAGACGACAAATGATCATTTGTACTTCTATTTTTCCGAAAGCCATTTTGCTCATCAACAATGACATCATTATCCTCAGACCATTGTGATATTCTGTCATTTAGAATGGAGCTATATAATTTATACATGGAACAGGATAATGCAATGCCTCTGTAGGACAGGGGGTCTCGTAAATCAGTTGTACTTGATTTAGGAATGGGACTTATAATTATTTTACCCCACTCAGATGGTACTATGCGAGAGTTAAAACAAACATTAAAAAGAATATGTAGAAAAGAAACACAGACATCATTTTTTAACACATCTACAGGTATTGAGTCATTACCACATGCTTTGCCACACTTTGCTTTAGTAATGGCCTTCCATACTTCAGATAGAGTAATATTTTCATTTAAACTTTCACAATTTAGATTGTTCCCAACATTGCTATTTCCTAACCATGTTTGATATTGAAAAGAATTGTTTCTGTTGCAAAACAGACTGCTAAAATCATTCTTCCATTTTGACAAAACTGTGTCAATATTATCTGAAATAGAGCCATCATCACAGACCACTTCTAAAGGGATAGCTTTATTTTTGGATTGAGCAACAGCAATTTTTCCAATGGATTTCCAAAACTCTACCTGATTCTCTTCACATTGAGAGGCGAGATTAGTTTGAAATGAGACCCAGTATGCCCGTTTACTTTTCTGAACTTCACGGTCAAAAGCACGTCTTGCCGTTACAAATAAGTATTTGAGATGATTTTTGGCATTGGCCTCTTTACAATTTAACCAATACTTTTCTGCCTTACATTGGGAATTCCATAAGTTAGACAGTTGTTCATTCCACCACGGTTTGCCTATTCTTCTTTTCTTGTTATCTTTACTAAAAAGTATATTAACTTTTTTATATTCTAGTTTGCTATACATTTCTTTTCTAATAACAGTGCATATATCAATATAGGCTGAATCGACATCTGTTTGCAATCTGATACTCTGTTCTAATTTAAAAACAGTATCATGAAATGACTTGATCACACTGTCTGCCGTAAGAAATTCATTATTAATATTATCTACATTAAATCTATCATATGAGGCATTACGACCTGATTGATGGTCATCAGTGCAGCAATTATGTGCATAAAATTGATCCTGGCCTTTTAAAATATACGTCCATGACAAAATAGAATGATCAGGAACAGATGAGGGTAAAATACCAAATTGAGCATGTAGCTCATTTAAAATTTCCGTGCTTCGTGTGACTTTGAACTCTTGAAACAGATAAAGATTATCATGGTGAATAATGCAATAATCAACCACTGCACAGCCTTTTATAGACACCGAGGTAAAATCATTTTTAACAAAGTTGCGTCCATTAAGAACACACATGTTACTGTCAATTAGAAAATCGATAAGTTTATCACCATAGGAATTTGTTGTAAAATCCACAACATCTCTCACAGCAATCTCATCAACACCAACAATATAATCCTCATTCTCCCCAATTCTACTGTTGAAGTCACCACATATGCAAACAGTGCCAGAGTTTTGATATTCATATACATTAGTAAGCAAAGTGTCATAAAAATCACAAACATCAACCTGTCTTGAGGAGTTATTTGGTGGCAAGTAACAAACACAAGCATAGAAAGTATAATTAGTACACTTATCAGAAAATTCTAACCATAAAATACCATCATAACTGTCATTTACGATCTTAATAGAAAAATAATTAGCAATATGTTGTTTTACAAGAAATCCAACACCCCCAGACCCTGTCCTAGCATTGACATGCGTAAGTTTTCTATTATTACCAAACCATAAATAACCTGGTAAGTTTATAACATTCTGTCCTGTAAGTTTAGTTTCACTGATGCCTATAATGTCAATGTCTAATTTATCAATACATGATTGGCGTATAATATAGTTATCACTATTGAGGTCTGCACTAAAGCCATTAATGTTCCAGAACCCGCAGGTGACCTAACTTCTTCTGTAGCCGCCTCTTGGTCCTCTTGGTCTGAATCCACGCTGACTCTGTGCTCCACCTCGTTGATCTGTCTGTCTTGGACCACTAGGGCTGGGTTGAGTATTTGTGCCATTATTATGGGCACCATAGTTAACACTATTTAAACCATTGTGGGCGCCACTGTTTGCACTGTTTGTACCATTATTATGGGTACCACGATTCACTTGGTTTGTGTAGACACGGTTTCCTCGTATGGAAAGATGTTGGCCTCTATTTACAGCATTCACCATAGCTCGAAGATTCCCAGCAGCAAGTCGCTCCTCTTTTGACTGATCTTCGTGCACGAAAACTTGTTTAAAAATGGAGTTATTCAATTGTTTCTTAGCCTTTAGAATCTTTGACCGCTGCTCCTTGTCTGTGAAGGTAGCAACTACAATGCCTGGGATCATTGGGTCATTTCCACGAACAGGTAGTCTTTTGGCAGATGAAGCTTTGACATCATTGACGTGCATGTGGTCCTTTATGATAGTGTTAATTTTATCAACAATGTTTTCATTAACAGTTTCTGGCACTTTACGGAAAACCAAGCTTAATGATCTATCACAAATCTGGTCAGTCTGAAGAACATCCGTCATTGAATTCACTCGGCTTGACAATGTATCAAGTTCATTAGTGATATCAGCACGCAAAGTGTCGATTCTTTCATCAAGACTTTTATGAATTTTATTCATCTCGTTGTTCACACGTCTGTCTATACTTTGTGCCATCTTATCCAGTAGTTTTTCTGTAAGTTTTCTCTCTAATTCATTCTCAAGAGTGTCAATACGGTCAGTCAGGGATCTGTTCACTTCTTTAACTTCTTCCGACAACCTATCTAGTTTCTGCAAAATTACAGCTATACCACTGTTGCCTATTACTTGGCCCTCAACACATGGTTTGCTAGGTGTCTGCCCATACAAAGTGCGTCTGGCGGATGCCATAACGCTATCAGTCTCATCTTGGGTTTCTTTTACTTTCTTGCTGAAAACTGTGTCAAGAGGTGTATCTGAAGAATGTCTTTTCCGTGAGGTCGAAGTTGACACTGAACAATCAGAATGTTTAGGAATTGGCTGTTAGGCAGACATAATATTGTCAACATAGTCTTTACATTGTGCTGCCTCCATTGTCAACAGTAATCTAGTCTGACAAGTTCTCACGTATACAAGAGTATAATAATGGTGTCTATAATAGTATATACCTGTGCAGAATGTCAACAGAAGAAGATGCACTGCTTTTATAATCAATATTATAGTCACTAATAATCACTGTTATAAAGTATCACTATCACTATCAGTCAGAAAATCAAAGGGAGGCAATTTCTCCGGACTCGCGAAAATATATGACGTCGTCTGAAAAAGACAAATATGATATAGGGTGATCAAAGATTGCGCGAAATATTGCGACCCACATATACACCGGTACGATTGTTTTTAAATATGACGAAACACGTGCACATTAGCCGGCGTACTGGATGGTGCAATTTCTGCGGAAAATGAAGTGGTCGAACATAATAACGGCACACAACTTTCAAAACATTAACTATAACAAGTT
The DNA here is from genome assembly GCF_020536995.1 of Dreissena polymorpha. NCBI lineage: Eukaryota > Metazoa > Mollusca > Bivalvia > Myida > Dreissenidae > Dreissena > Dreissena polymorpha. The sequence continues at coordinate 84,443,946 of NC_068360.1, forward strand.
GCGCGTTATATGTATTTTATGTTAAGAAAGGGAGGCTATTCTGAGTAGAAGATTCTGTGTACCCGGCGACGGTTGTTTTCCTTTGTTATAAATTATGTGTCAATTACCAAATAAAAATACAAATGTGCTTAAAAACTTGGCAGCAGCTTATTCTGATCCATATCAATCCTTCATTTAAATGTTTTGATTTAATTGGGGTCGATGTCTGTGTCGCGATGCTTATTTATACAACATAGACCATTCATACATTTCGTACATTGTAATCCGATTTTAATCAGACGACACATATATGACTGATAATTATAACAAGGATTTATGTAGGGATTGTTTCAGATTTGGTTCCAAAACCGACGGGCAAAGTGGCGGAAAGGGCAACCGTCAAAACAGGAGATTTCACTAGATGGTTGGTGATTTTTCTTCTTGAGAAAATGTATATTCGGAGAACTTGCAATTATGTAGCTTTGCGTTAGGAAATCTTAATTAGTAACCAATATGCGAGTTATTTCTAAAAATAGCTTTGACAATGCGAAAACCTGCTTAATTTTTAAATAAGTTACTTGAATATAAGTAGTCGATTTGAGAATTGTGTAGCGATAAAGAGATTTCAGTAGCGATTGGCATTTGGGACTCCCGGTAACTCCATCATGACATCACTTGCCTGAAACGCTTTAATAGGCTTCTAACTATGTTTATTTTGATATGTATCGTGTCTTCTGTGTACTTTTTTCCAATAGGTATGTCCAATAGGTATAGCAATTTTTATTTAACAATATCTAACACATTCACGAAACATTTCATTTTAAACATACAGAGTGATTTCCGTTCCTTGTGACGTGTTATACAAAAACATTTGACTAGAAAAAGAACACGTTTGATTTAAAAATTGCATTCACATTCTTGGACTTATGGTTTTTTAACTATAGTAATTTTAGACACTGTATAAACTGGACTTATTTAAAAAAATACGCTTCACTCTCCGTTGACTAATAGAGCTAAACCGAAAACAACGCCCTCGGTGTGGTGTCGGAAAACTGGTCTTATTAAATGGTGACATATAATACAACTTATTTATCGAACGTGAATAACTTGAGACGCCATTCTCACGTTTTCTCTTGTTGCGTCTTTATCGAGAATTTTCCTTTATTATCGTTAATAGATGAATCCCTACTCGAATATGATGTAATTTTGACGTCATAACACATGGAACCGTTTAAGCTAAAGAAGTCATAGAAAGGCAGGTTTAAGATATGTAAGGGTTTGAAAGAGGAGGTGAATGGTTGTACATTTGTATTGCAAATGGTTTTCAATGCAGAAAAATCACGTTTATGCAAATCAAATAGTTCAAGTTGTTTCAGCAACGGCGTTATTCCAAAAACGTTAGTCCATGTCGCTGTTGCCCTGACACATTTCCTAAGGAACAATATCACATGCTCAAGCATGAAATGTATTTTATAACATGTATAGTATATGTTCCACATGGTGTAACTTGGGAAAACTAAAGTATTTTTTATTCTGTTATGTTATGTTTTGCTTAAATTAAAGTATAGTGCAAATGTAACCACAGTGTAATGAATAACCAATCGTTTCTTACTCTTGTCTCTATGGAACATAACCACATTTCCCCAGATGTTTAAGGTAACAACAACTGGCCTTTTAAATTTTTATAACACATGATTTGAGATAAGAATATTTCAATACCAAGTTGATTCGAAAAATTCATTATATTTTTTTCACAATTACTACCTGACCAGCCGTTAACATATGTGCACGGTTTCAGAATCATTCCTTGTACGAAACATTAGTTCACGGTTTCAGTTTCATCCGTTGTACGGAACATGTCGGCACGGTTTTAGCAACATATGTTGTACGACACATTTGTGCACGATTTTATTGCCATGTACGCATCCCCACAACACGTTTCCTATTATTAGCGATTTATTAAATATATGACCAACTTTATTACATAATTCACGCGTCATGTTTCAGATACAAATTCTACACCGGACACAGGCAAAGATTCGAAGAAATCGGATAAACAACCACTTTTCATTCCCGTACCGGAACCGGCAATGTTCAGCTCGCATACTCCCTGGTGGTTCCCTATACCCGTTCATCACCACAATCTTGTCGTGTTTCCTGTCTTTTCGCCAAGCTGCTACGCAAACGCCAAAAGCGTTCCGAATAGGATCCTAATTTCTGATTGGCTGAGATCGAGGTACATGGTGCGTGAGACTCCGATAATCTCATGAACATCGCTTCGGCGGAAACCTTTTAGTTGTTATTTGAGTAATCATAAATACAATTATTCAACTTGCGTTAAAATTCAGCGATTCATTATGTTTAGGTTATTATAGATAATTTTAACTGCTGAAAATATGAGTGCCATGCAGGATAGCTTTATTAAATAAACCGTCAATAAAAAATACTGTGAAATAGAGATTAGTATGTGTCATGATATCACAAACAAGTCTTGTGCCCAAATGTCTTAAGTGAAGTTGGCTTTCATTAAGAGCGCTCATGGGATCCGATCATAAGAACTCAAAACATCCAATCAAACCAAACCATTTATTAGGTCGCCATCTGTAATGGAAAAGTTGTCCGCCTAGCGACCGGGTGGTCACGGGTTTGATCCCCTCTGTAGGAGCGTTCTTTAGATCACCCATTAAGACACCAAGTACTGGTTCTATGCACAGGAAACGGACTCGATAGCGTTTCTATAAGCCTGAGTCTTTTCCTACAATCGAGCTAATATAAATATATTTAAATTAAATCAATAATGTTGTATGTTTAAGACAACATTAACATCAATATGGATTTCAAAGCCGATTGTTATTTTCTTGGACGTTAGTTTTTGTGTGCTTTATTCAATCTAAATAGTCAAGAATTTCGGTGCATTTAACTAAATGTATAAACCCTTGCCCTGCCCCAGCACCAGCACTACTTCTGATGTGTTTTCAACACATGTTTTAACTATTCATCGCATTTTAACTTCCTTGGTTTTTAAACAAGTATCATTGTAATAGCAATATGCAAGTTACTTTTCTAAAATAGTCTTTATTATTTGTGTGACCCATTGGTCTACAGAAGATCACCAGACAAATCAACTATGTGATCGTGCTTTTGGTACAAAAATTGTGTTATTTATTTCCTGTACAGTTTAATTTAAATTCGTTTAAACATATTTTATTTCCAAATTGACAATTACAAATGAATTACAATTCACACAATATATTATGGAAAAAGGGTTGGACCTTAAGTTTTACAACATTATCGGGGGTCTTTCCCTTGAGTATAAAGTTACATAGATAAAGGTGACTGTTTAAGATGTCAATATTAGGCGTCGTTTTGGAAATTTTACGAAAACTTCTTAAATAGATAGATGTAACTACTACTTTGACTATAATGATAGTAATGATGATAATAATAACAGTAATAAAAATTGGCAATAATAATTATAATAGTAATACTAAGAAAATAATAATGATAATAATAATGATAATATAAGTATAGTAACAATAATAATAATCAATAATAAAAAACACTTTGGTGTACAAGTAATATAAGTATAATGATACAAGGCAATACACAATAATGCACAATAATGTGTCCTGTCCTGGTGCGTCTATGCAAAATGCTTCGGCTCTGATATAAATCTTTGCACTTCAGTAAAAATAATTACATTTTCTTCGTCGTTCAATAATTGTTTTCCATGGAGAAGAATATCAGAATGTAAAGGGTAAAATGAACGTAATGCATTAAATAGAAACAATCGCTGTCTGTGGTACTTAGTGCATCCAGAGAAATAATGTGAGGCATTTTTATTTCGCTGCCACAGGAGCAAACAGGCAAAACAGTCAAATGGTTTTAAAACAAGTCGGAGTTAAGGTCACTGCAATTATTTCTTAATCTAGCATGTAATATGGAGGATTTTATATTCCCACTAAAAAATATTGGGGAATCTTTTCGCTAGCGAAAAATACGCGTTTCAAGTTTGAGTTAAAATGTGAAATAGTATTGCTGTTACGAATATTTATGTCTAAGGAATTCCATAGATCTATGGCAGAGGGTAAAAAGGAACGGGAATATAATTGTGTCCGCCGTGATACAATAACGTAGTCGTCTCCGTTGGGTAGAGAGCGTGATGATTGTTGCTGAACTGTGGGTGGGAGAAGATTTGCCAAAATAAGTGGGACTATGACCATTATGTATTTTGTACATATTAATAAGTTTTATATAATGTCGTCTTTTATCAAGAGACGGCCATTTTACTCCGTTGTACAAATTAATGAGTGAAACAGATCTGGTTAGACCGGAGACAATTCGAGCAGCTTCGTGTTGAATTTAATCTAATAATTCCTTTTCGTATAAAGAGAATCCGTCCCAGACAACACATGCGTATTCAAGTATTGGGCGCAAATGAGTGACGTATATAGTGTTTAAGCTTTTTCTGGAAACTTTAAATTTAAGAGACCTCATTATTCCCAGTACTTTCGATGCCGATTTCAGAAAGTTATTAATATGATTATGCCATTTGCCGCCATGTCCTAAAGTTAGACCAAGACGTTTATGACTTTCAACAAAATTAACCGGAATATTATCAAAGCAAAGTTGAGGTAATCGAACATTTTTTGGGGTTGTAAATAAAATGGCTTCCGTTTTCTGTGGATTGAAGTCAACCAGCCATCTTTTGGCCCACACATTTATCTGATGTAAATCAGGATTCACTATACCCTTAAGATCACTTAAATTGGATGTCGTACAAGATAAAGACGTATCATCTGCGAACAAACGGGTGATGCTAAGAAGATTATTGACAATGTCATTAACGTAAATTAGAAAAAATAACGGACCAAGGACTGAGCCTTGAGGAAAGCAAGCGTTTTACTTGCAACACATTGGACATAGGGGATCTGACAAATACTTTTTGAGTTCGGTTAAATAAATAACTCTCAATCTATTTTAACAAATTACCACTGATCCCATTTGTTTCAAGTTTGAATAAGAGGTTTTAATAAGAGGCCTTGATTCCAAAAGCGGTCAAATACCTTGGAAATATCACAAAAAACATACAAGTAACTTTTTTTTCGTCATGAGAACGAGCAATTTGATCGAAAATATCAATAAGCTGGAAGACAGTAGAGTTTCCGCTAAGAAATCCCGACTGCTTACAATATATAAGGTTATGCGAAACAAAGTGGTTATACAGATGCTTGTAAACAACTCTTTCCATTAATTTACCAAGGCAGCTTAAAAGTGAGATGGGACGATAATTCGAGGGTGTATTTGCATCTCCTTTCTTAAATAAGGGCATGACCATTGCTTTCTCCCACAGTGCAGGAAATGTGCATTCTTGTAGTGATTTGTTAAAGAGCAAGTAAAGTGGTTTTGCTATTGAGGAACACGTACGCTTAAGAACTAAATGGCTGATTAAATCTTCACAAACCGCTTTGTTAGTAAATAAAATCTTAATTATATCTTTTATTTTAGATTCATTAATTGACACTTCGTTTATGCAATTAAACGCAAAAACACTAGAGTCAGGTAGACCTCCGGAAGACGTGTCTAGCGTTGATATTGAAACGAAATAATTATTTAGACAATTTGCCTTTTCTTCGTCAGACATATAAATGTTTATATTTCCATCAGGATCAATGGTTTTAAAGGGCGGTATCATATCAGAATGAGAATATGAGCTAATGAGTTGTTTTAAGAGCTTCCAGTATTGCTTAGAGGTAGACGCCTGTAATTCGTTTAAAGTAGTTTCAATATTTGAGAAAAATCGTTCTTTAGCATGTTTAATCATATTGTTGACTCTATTGCGAACATGCTTGAATTTAGCCCAATTGTTTGCAGACGTTTTTTTATCGCTTTGGATTTGATGCGATCGCGTTTCCGCGTAAAAGAACGTATCATGGAATCATACCATGGTTTATCGTTAGGACGCACTGTGACATGTTTAAATGGGATACTCAATTTCATTAATTCAAGTAATTTGTTCGTAAACAATAAAGTTGCTTCGTCTATGTTCGTATGGTTATGAAGCTCCAGTTTTCGCTATCAATTAAAGCATTTAAACGATTGCAGTCTGCACGTTTATATAGACAAACATGTCTCATGGTCGGTTTGCTGATAACTAATTCAACTTTAATATGTACGGCCGTTGCATGGTGATCACTGATGGAAGAACAGACGAAAAAAAAACTCGCTATCGAGCACATTAAGAGTATTGGATACAACTATAGGATCAAATAAGGTAGAAGTGTTAGCCGTGACTCTGGTTGCATTTGTAATCGTATTACGTAAATTAAATAGTGTCAGTGCTTGTTTTAAACGCGTGAAGTCTTTAAGTTGGTCCTCGTTAATGTCTCCGACCATAATTAAGTTTGATTTCACGTCTAGAGCTTTATCGATACTTACTTCAAAATCATCCCAAAACGATACATTAGCGCTTGGGGGACGATAGAAACAGCACTACAATGCAGTGAAATGGACGGCTTGAATTTCTATCCAGATCGAGTGCAAGGCGTGACATTCTAACTCAACCATGCGGCGCGATAATATAGACTGATTCACGTATATAAGTAAACCGCTTGAATGCGCTGTATAGTCCTTTCGGTGGAACGCTATATTAAAGCCTTAAATTGTTAAGTCATTATCAGATACGATATCGGTGAGATGATTTTCGGTAAAACATAGAATGTCGAACTCACACAAGTTTTAAATAAAGTCAAGTTTGTTTGAATGCACATTAAGATGCTGAACGCTGAGAGAGCAGCTGCTATCTGACCCCGGATTAAACTCCATATCGCCCGACAATAAGAGCAGTAACTGTATTATGTAAGAAAAAACACATGTTTAAGGCGTATATATTTGCTCGGAGTATATATCTAAGAAAAAATGCATGCGAATATTAAAAGAGGAAAGAAATAAACAGCAGAATATCTGATTTTGCATTCCACGTGAAACAAAACCTTGAACGACAAAGGTATTTAGATGAATTGAAAAATTCACGGTCATTCTGTAACCGGTTATATCGTTACCTGTTTGGTAGGCGGACGACGCACAGACATAAAAAAGCGAATGACCGTGTGATAAGAAAACCTAAAGTGCACTTTGAGACAACTGCTTGCTGCACACTGGACAGGACTATTATTTCACATAAGATAATAATAATAATATAAAAAAAGACAAAGAAAAAAAAGATAATTTAAATCACGTCCGTAGGATTTGTGTGTGTGTCGATCGTGTTTTAAAAATAACTACTGCTAGAGTAATTTTATTTTACAAACATTTTGCCAGCTAATAAATGTGCGCATTTTATATTTGGATTCATTTTCGACAGTTTCGATGAGTACAACTATTAAAATTTACTTGTGTTGAGCGTAACTGAAAAAGTATTGCTTCAAGAGTTATGACATTTTGCAAAGACATTAACCAGCATGAACTTACGTATATGCACATATATTTTCGACATAACGGGATAGATGATTTTTTAAAGATAACTATGGTATGTAAATTTTTTTGGTTGCGTAGCATTAGAAAATTGTACATAAATGCAACTTTAGAAAATCTTACCCAACATGAGAACGTTCGCATCAATGTATATTGTGTTGTTGTTGTTATAACTTGTTTGTGCTCATGCCAATTTGTTCGCTAAGTAAATGACTTGTAAATATGTACACAAATAGGATCCTATCACAATTTGACAACCTGTACCGTTGTCAGTCAGTCAGTCAGTCAGTCAGTCAGTCAGTCAGTCAGTCAGTCAGTCAGTCAGTCAGTCAGTCAGTCAGTCAGTCAGTCAGTCAGTCAGTCAGTCAGTCAGTCAGTCAGTCAGTCAGTCAGTCAGTCAGTCAGTCAGTCAGTCAGTCAGTCAGTCAGTCAGTCAGTCAGTCAGTCAGTCAGTCAGTCAGTCAGTCAGTCAGTCAGTCAGTCAGTCAGTCAGTCAGTCAGTCAGTCAGTCAGTCAGTCAGTCAGTCAGTCAGTCAGTCAGTCAGTCAGTCAGTCAGTCAGTCAGTCAGTCAGTCAGTCAGTCAGTCAGTCAGTCAGTCAGTCAGTCAGTCAGTCAGTCAGTCAGTCAGTCAGTCAGTCAGTCAGTCAGTCAGTCAGTCAGTCAGTCAGTCAGTCAGTCAGTCAGTCAGTCAGTCAGTCAGTCAGTCAGTCAGTCAGTCAGTCAGTCAGTCAGTCAGTCAGTCAGTCAGTCAGTCCAGTCAGTCAGTCAGTCAGTCAGTCAGTCAGTCAGTCAGTCAGTCAGTCAGTCAGTCAGTCAGTCAGTCAGTCAGTCAGTCAGTCAGTCAGTCAGTCAGTCAGTCTGTAAGCCGGTCGGTCGGTCGGCCGGTCGGTCAGTCAGTTTATCATATACCTTTCCACGGGTACGACACGTATACTTGCGAAGCCAATCATCTGCCAAGCCCACATGGTCTCAAAACAAACAACCAGTAATATAAAAACACCGGTTAATTAATATGTTCGTCATTAAAACTTGAGAATTTCAATTGTTTATATCACTTTTTATTCACTAAAACTTTATTTAGAATGTATAACTTCGTTTTGTTACAAGCTAAATATTTACAATATGCAGTTTTCTTTTAGACACTTTGTTTTACTTTTCAAACGAAACGACGTTTTAGCTCAGAATCTTTAGTATTTATTTATTTATTAGATATTCATGTATGCATGTATTCATGTATTTATTATTAGCGTTTTAATTAATACCACAGTTATAATTACAGTTTACAGAGTGCCATTTCCGAGCGTTCCCACTTTTGTAAAATTTAAGTTTGTCATGTTGTAAGAATACTCATAGAAGGAACCCAAGCCAATATATTTTATTGTTACAAAATATGTACAAGTAAACATATTTTTACTACACTGGTGACATGCCTTTTTTTCTTCAAACTTTTTAAATTTGTGTATTTACATATACATTAATCTTTATTAACCTCGCAGATAGATAAAAATTATATGTGTTATTTGTGCATGTACTTTTATTATAATACTTGTATTATAATACGATAAATTCGTGTATGATTTTTTCCAATGTTTATGTATATGCATATCTTTATTTCTTATATACCTGTTTAATGCTTTAACAAAATACAGGTTGTATCAATCGTTGAAATAAAAAATCCCGTATTACGCTACTCGCTGTTTCCAATTCCGTATTACCATACTAGCCGGACTACTTCGACCCATTTAATGACGTCACATTACGCGCACCGAAAAAAGAAATATTTTATATTACAAAATATATTACGTAGTACATCGTGTGACGTCATTTCTGTGACGAAACACAATAGTTTTATCTTAACTCTATGGAATTTAAGGACCTGTCGGACGTGTTGTTTTTTAACAGTAAACTATTTGTTAAAAACATCGAACGAATTCAAAACGTATTTTGCATTGTGTGTGTTTTTCATGCATAAATGTATATTTCGATAGGAATTCAATAAAATAGTGTGGTTAAAACTAAGTTTCGATAAAGACATTGAAGATAGAAGTGGAAGTGCATATTGTTTCAATGTTTTTGTTATAAACATCCGATCGATTAAAGTTGTCAACTTAATTGTTATAAAAATTGGATTAACGATGGCATTAACGTAAGCGTGTCGGAAACCTGTGTTTTCCCGGTTCGAATGTTTACATGTTAATTTATATAAATTAAAATGTATTCATACGCGTCTTTAATAAACTATGGCGTATCATTTTAGTCATTGTTTTGTCAGTTTTGTTAAAGTAAAAAATACAATTGTTAACTGTTTTCGTTAGTTGTTGTATATAATAAAAAGAATGTTACGCTAGTCAATTGTTCCAAGAGGTCAATTGTTCAAATGGTGACTGAAAACACAAGATGAAACAACATCTTGGACCTTTTCCTGACCTCTAATCATACTCCTGTTAACGCTGTAAAGACTCTCCCAGGCATATCAGACCATGATATTGTATCTTATTTCAGATATAAAACCAAAACAAGATGTGTTTGTGAAACACAATGTCCCCCTATATGACGTTTGACCTTGAAGGATGACCTTGACCTTGTGAAGGATGACCTTGACCTTGACCTTTCACCACTCAAAATGTGCAGCTCCATGAGATACACATGCATGCCAAATATCAAGTTGCTATCTTCAATATTGCAAAAGTATTCATAAAATAAGCGATTTGGGCCACATATATTTGACCTCTGACCTTGAAGGATGACCTTGACCTTTCACCCCTCAAAATGTGCAGCTCTATGAGATGCACATGCATGCCAAATATCAAGTTGCTATCTTCAATATTGCAAAAGTGTTAATAAAATAAGCGATTTGGGCCACATATATTTGACCTCTGACCTTGAAGAATGACCTTAACCTCGACCTTTTACCACTCAAAATGTGCAGCTCTATGAGATACACATGCATGCCAAATATCAAGTTGCTATCTTAAATATTGCAAAAGTGTTCATAAAATGAGCGATTTTGGCCACATATATTTGACCTCTGACCTTGAAGTATGACCTTGACCTTGACCTTTTACCACTCAAAATGTGCATCTACATGAGATACACATGCATGCTAAATATGAAGTTGCTATCTTCAATATAGCAAAAGTTATTGCAAAATGTTAAAGTTGGCGCAAACAGACCAACAGACAGACCAACAGACAGACCAACAGACCAACAGACAGGGCAAAAACAATATGTCCCCCACTACTATAGTGGGGGACATAATTAACAAAACAGACACCTAGGGTTGTACCGCTGTATAGAAAGGCAGACTGGGTTTCCTTCAAAACCCACATGAAAGGAGTGAGCGACAGGGTGCTTGAAAAAGGTAAAAGTACCTCGGTAGAAGAACTTTGGTTAATTTTTTCAGATGAGATATCAACTGGTATTAAACAATTTATTCCCTCAAAAACTGTAGGTACAAGAAGATCATTACCATGAAATACCCAACCAATAAAACGACTTATGAGAAAATGAGATAAAATTTATTTCAGACTCAAAAACAATGGAGCTCATAAGACCAGAAATATGTTCCTTAATATTAAAAACCTTATCAAACAAAATACCAAAATTGCTTATAATAAATATATCGAGTCTATTCTAGGCATAGAAGACCCTGACGTCCAAGAAAACAGATCCAACTTAAATCCGAAGAAACTGTATAGTCTCTTATAAAAAAACTAAAGAAGACGCTCAAGGTATTTCTACATTTTTTGACAATGTTTCAGGAAAATCTACATCAGTGAACCAAGAAAAGGCCAATGTGTTGAACCAACAGTTCCAATCCGTTTTCACACCTATGTCCCCCTAACCCTTTCTCAATCATGCCTCTCCTTTTTCAGAAATCGTAATGAAATTTCATCATCATCTTTTAGAAAATTTCCAACAATGCCAAAGATCACAGTCAGTGTCAATGGGGTGCAGAAGTTGCTATCCAATCTTAAACCAGACAAGGCAGCAGGTCCAGACAACATCAAACCTCTTGTTCTAAAAGAAATAAGTGCAGAAATTTCTCCAATAATAACCCTCCTTTTTCAGAAATCCCTGGACACCGGAATTCTCCCGAAAGTATGGACATCTGCAAATGTAATACCGCTGTTCAAGAAAGGGAGCAAAGAAGACCCAGCAAATTACAGACCTATCTCTCTCACCTGTATTTTATGTAAATCCTTAGAACATATAGTTGCTTCTAATCGTTCAGTCTTTCATTTCAATAAATATAACATACTTTATGACTTACAGCATGGTTTCAGAGAAAAGCGTTCCTGCGAAACACAACTTCTACAACCCATTGATGACCTGGCACGAAATATGGCATCTGGAAAACAAACTGATCTATAATTGCTTGATTTCAGCATAGCGTTCGACAAAGTTGACCATCTTAAACTGCTTTTCAAATTACAGAACATGGTGTGGATAAAGATACTTTCTCATGGATCAAATCATTCCTTATAGGTCGCACTCAACGGGTTGCTCTAGATGGAGAACTATCATAAGAGGTACCAGTGACATCCGGGGTACCACAAGGGTCTGTGCTTGGTCCGTTACTTTTTCTTCTCTATATAAACGACTTACCTAAGTCTATTACCTCTCAAGTTCGCTTATTTGCAGATGACACTGCCGTATACCTAACAATCAAGAATATGCATGACTGCCACACTCTACAAGAAGATCTATATAAACTAATGAAATGGGAACATCTTTGGGACATGGAGTTCAACCCAAGTAAATGTCAAGTTTTAAACATAACCAGAAATAAATCAAAAGTCTCTTTTAATTACAGGCTCCATGGACAAATATTAAAAACTGGTGACAATGCAAAATACTTAGGCGTGGACATTTCAAAAGACCTTTCCTGGAACACCCATAATAGAATTAGAATAACGCTAATAAATCTCTTAGTTTTCTCCGCAGGAAGATACAGACGAGAAATTCCAAATTACATTCGCCAGCTCGCATACAAGACCATGGTTAGACCACAGGTTGCTTTTTACCTATGGAGCCTTCATGCATTACAAAATATACAAAAAATTGAAAATGTACAGCGCCGAGCAGTTCGCTGGGTCAAACATAACTATTCCCCATATGAAAGTGTCACCTCCATGCATCAGGAACTTGGTTTGCAGACCCTAAAAGATAGACGAAATAACACTACATTAATTATGTTTTTCAAAATTGTTCAAGGTTTAGTGGCTGTATCCCTACCATCATATATCGAGCGACCCACCAGATTTACTCGTCACATGCATCCCCTCTCCTACAGACAGATCCATACTACTGCAAATTATTATAAGTTTTCGTTTTTTCCAAGTGCTATTGTGATGTGGAACAACCTCCCCGCCACTACAGTTTTACATCCAGATCTTGAAGGGTTTAAGCAGTCCCTGCCTTCCCCCTCTGGCCCTTGAACTCTGGGAGACATGTTTTTATCAGTTTTTGACCTTAAATCACTTCACCTTTTAATAAATGTAACATACTTTTAACATTCTCACTTTTTCACTTTTAACACTTTTACCTGCACTTACTGCGCACCTGTCGATAATACCAGAAAAGGGAGTGAGACAGTATATATAGATAGATAGATAGAGTTTGTATCACTCTCGTGGCTTGTGCTATTTCGCATCACACTCGAGGCGGAATCATCACACAAGCCACTCGAGTGATACAAACTCTTGGAACAATTGACTAGCGTAATATTCCGTATAAATTAATCTTGAGCTACTAACACAATCTTTTGTAAGTTATGGAGCAGGATGGCCTCGACCTGCACATACCTATGGACGAGATTAATAAAGACTATATATATATATATATATATATATATGTATATATATATATATATATATATATATATAAAGGTTTGTCACGTTGAACAACTTGTATGTTTTCGATGCAGTATGACAGGTTAAAATTGGTGTCACAATAAATAATTGTGAGTTGTTTTTTATTGTTTTTTGGAAAAGGCACCATTTACCTTCGATTTCAGATTTTTACCAGGTATAATAATCAAAATCAGAAGTAATCATCAGAATGAACAGGTCACTTCTTTTTTCTCTGAATACATTGTTATTTATCATATTACGTCTCAGAGATATGCATGCATGTATATGTATGCTATGTTGGTATTCGATAATTTTGCCGACAATAAAGGTATATAAATCGTCAGTGTTCTTTCGTTTTCGATTAATATCGGCGTATTCGTGGATAACCTGTTTGCTATACAACATTAAAATGATGCTTGTTATTAATTGGTCGTTGAATGTGATAACTAATCCAGAATAAACCCGGACAAAAAATACACAAGGTACGTCTTAAACTGCTCCAGCAACAAAAATTTGAGCCGCGTTCTGAGAAAACAGGGCTGAATGCATGTGCGAAAAGTGTCGTCCCAGATTAGCCTGTGCAGTCCGCACAGGCTAATCAGGGACGACACTTTCCGCCTTTATGGTATTTTTAGTTTGAAGGAAGTCCCTCCTTACCAAAAATCCAGTTGAGGCGGAAAGTGTCGTCCCTGATTAGCCTGTGCGGACTGCACAGGCTAATCTGGGATGACACATTACGCACATGTATGAAGCCCAGTTTCTCAGAAAAAGGCTCATTTGGTATTTGACGCAAGTATGTAGTTAACGACTGTTCCACGCATACCAATCATAATGTTTCGATAATGATTGTATGTATTATGTTTCTGGTGGACATTGCGGCGCAAGGTATGTTCATGTTAGCGTTAATTATCGTTAATTAGAGTTAATTATCGTTTGTGTTTTGTTAGAACGGGGCAAGGAATGTTAACGGTAGCGTTAATACTCGTTTATTCTTCTTAATTATCGTTTGTGTTTTGTTAGAATATTGAGATCTCACATACAGCAAAATATCTTTGTCGTGTACACACACACACATATATATATTTCAAATGTATTAACAATGACAGTGCTGTGCAACACGTTATTGGTTTGACCTTCTCAAAAAGCCTTTGTAAAATCTTTTTACCATGAATTGCAAAGGGTTATTTGAACTCCATGCTCATAAACATATGTGTAGTTTCTGGGTCCGGCAATCAATAGTTGGCGAGGTATTCAATTATTTTAAGTCAAAGTGGAATTATGTTCTGCGTAAGAAAACCAAGTAAACAAAGCAATATGTAGCTCATTTAATACCTCAAACATTCCCTTAATTTTCATGTTGTCGAACAATAAGTCGTCTAGACTTAAAACGCCATTCCACACGTATCACCCTAATAGCTCGATCCTACCAAAGCAAAACTCGACATTATTATTGGGTGTAATTGCTCAGTTGGTATTTACATGAACCAATGTGTTCTTTGAATGGATACATGCATCGGGGAAAAACATAAATCCACAAGCAGGGCGAGTGGGTATGTACTTCAATCACTAAATAAACAGAGAATCCTGATCCAATTATCAGATTAAAAAATCTATATATTTTGTATATACGGTATTTATTAATAAGAATATATTATTTGAACATGTAATTTTCACGAAGCAGTTGCACCAGCATATACTGTGATAGTTTTCAAGACGTTGTAAAACACACTTTTTGTTTGTTTGTGTGTGTATGGTTGAACGCCCTGACAAGAGTATCTTAGTCATATCACGAAAAATAATCATGATTCCTGGGTTTCAACAATACTCTCCTGGGCCACGGCGCTGCAGTGTCTTGCCAAATGACACTCCAATGAAAGATTTCGACGCCTCAGGTGAGGATAGAACCCATGATCCCTTGCCAACACCCTTAGCAGTAAGCCAAGAAGGACTAAACACAAGTTCACGTCTTTTATGTCTTTCACCCTGTCTGTGGTGTTTTTAATTATGAATACAATATCTAGTTTACTGCGCAACTGCACAAAATTGCTATCTGATTGACCTTAATGTTTACAGTTCCTCTGATTCACACTCCGAGTGTTGTTCACATGCATCGTTTATATCAGTAACGGAGACATAGTTGTTTTGAACAGTATATTTTTAATATCGACTTGTGATTGTTTACACAGTTTACATAGTTAACCTCATGAATCTCATGAATCATATGTCCGTGAAATTCAAAATGGCGTCGCACATTAATTGCGATTACTATATTTCATTTTTCAATTTTACATTTTCTATCAATATTAATTGCTGTATCAAAAAAAGATAATAAATAAGGTGTTTACCGGTTATTTATGTCAATATATTTCAGACTTTTTCTGTCAAACTTTTATTCCAAACTGATTTTTAAAACACATTTTTACACCAGTTAAGTAACCCACGTCTTCACGTTTTCAATGTCAAGTTCGCAAAAACATGTTTGCACCACACTAACTAGGCATCATGTAGTTTCAGTGTATCAGAAAGCATATCCCAGTAATGACAATCGACTTTTAGCAGCATGACTGTTCTGGCGGTTATATTCCCTTTCATAACATTCATAATTATTTTGACATTATCCTCTAAATAACTCACAATTAATGCTTACTGCATTTTGACATTTACTCAGATAGTACAATACCGGCCGTAGTAACTAGCAGCACGTGTTTCGACAAAACGCATTTACTGCGAACGTGCATATATTCGTGGAGGATTCATCCACAATCTTACTGTGTTTTAACTTGGCAACATTCATATTAAATAATGGCAAACAGTAGACATATATTGTTTATTGTCATTACGGTATTTATTTTTGAATCACCGAGTGCTGCACTACAAGAATTACGTCTTCTTGCACAGCAACCATGGAATAGCAATTGGCGAAGTAGGATAGATCCATCCGAGGAAGAGAAATTCAGCCTGTGTGACAAAGCAATACAGAAAGCTCTGAAAGATATTAACGCGTTTACAGGCCTATTAGACGGATATAACCTCACTTACCACTACGTCGACATGGAATATGTTAGTAAAGCAATAATAATAATACTAATAATAGTAATAATAATAATAATAATAATAATAATAATAATAATAATAATAATAATAATAATAATAATAATAATAATAATAATAATAATAGTAATAATAATAATAATAATAATTTGTATTATTATTTGCAATTATTATTTGCAATAAAAAGTATGAATATTTTATTGAGTGGGTATTTGTATTGTTTATTATTATTGTTGTTTTAATAGTTTATTCTTATAAAAATAATACCCATTTTGTAAAATGTATTTGTTTTTAAATTATTATCAGTGATTATATTCATTATTGTTATTTGTTATGTCTTAAAAAATTAATAAAAATAATAATACAAACAATTAGAATTAGAATAAGAATAATTTGTATTATTACTTGCAATTATTATTTGCAATTATTAGTATGAATATTTTTATTCAGTGGGTATTTTGTATATTTTTTATTATAAATTTTGTTTTAATTTATTCTTATAAAAATAATAACCACTTAGTATAATATATTTTTGTTTATTAATATTAATGATTATATTCATTATTGTTATTTGTTTTGTCTTATATTAATAATAAAAATAAAAATATTATAACTGATTGATTTTTCTTATTGATTTGGCGTAGTTGTGAAAAATAATATCGCGGTGACAAATGCTTTTGTTTTCTTAATGTAGTCATAAGATATTGGAAAAAGAAAGTTGTTAAGGCATGTAACACTAATATGTTTCTGTCATGTTAAAGGTCGCTGAATTTGTTTTGATAAGGTAAACCAAACATTTACTATATTAGGTGTGAGGGGATGGGGTCAATGAATGTGTACATCTATAAATCAAAGTTCCTTAAATACCTCTTCATTTACTCTGATATATCAATAATGCACCACCATAAAAAACAAGACTTATATATTTTTCAATACATTTTCTGTATTTGGTAAAGCATCTGGAATGTCTTCTGTCTGCAGCGAACACGACACACATCAATAATGATATAATAACTTAACAAATACAAATGATCAGAATTTATGTTATCTACATGAAAAAAACCCATTTAATGCATACACATATACAATATCCAACTTTGTTTTCATCTCTATATTAACCAATACCTTAATTATTAATAAAGTACGAAAATGTATTCAAACTGCAACAGTAATTAAAATGCAAAAAGGAAAAACAAGCATACACCTTAAATTTGTTTTTACAGTTCGACTGTCCAAAGCTGAAAGACGAAAAACCGCCAAACACACTCAATGTCCTCGTGCACACTTTCAGTTCGATCAAGCGTTCATTACATTGCATTATGGGAAAATAATTGTATTCTAATTCGTAAACATAAACGACAAAAATGATATTTCTTTTGGAAAATGTATTGCTACCGTTATCATGTTCGCAAGCTTAATATCCATGAATAATGGCGGTACAAGGAAACTTCCTTCTTTTTCCTATGCTCAAGTAATCACATATTTCAGGAAAGAATGTTCTTCTTCGTCATTGTTCTTAGCAATACTTGTATTACTGTTTACAATTGTATTTTTCAGTGCAGCCAAAAGTCAGGCTTGGATTTGCTTAATAGCATGATGGAAATTATTTTCAATGAGGGAAATCCACTTGTGATAATCGGCGGTGCATGCCCAGAAGTAACAGAGATGATTCCAGGTGTTGAAATAATATATAATATGGTTCAGGTAGGAATTCACACATATTGACTGTAAAATGCATCACTGCATAGTTAACGTTTGTATATCCGTATTAAGCCATATTAAATAACATGTATTGTGACATAAAACTTAATAAAATTAAATGTTATTATACTTTTTTTAAGTTATTCGCGTCCTGTGTCAATCATTTACGAATACAAAAGAAAACACTCCTTAATCGATTCGTTTGCGATTGTAACACGCTTTATAACTTCATACATTTACAATAATGGTCACGCATTAAACATTATGTTCAAGATGTTTCTTCGAACTATTTATTTGCTCTCAGATGAAGGAGTGTATTTGTTTATTTTTTTAGTCTTTGAGAAAAGTGGTAAATTAGTCTATATTCTGTAACATAGTTCGTCGAGACACAATACAAGATAAACGTGAACAGTAAACGTTGACAAAGTCCAATTCTGTTTTCTTTACGTTTTATTTCTGCTTATTAACACAACACATTGTTTTCCAATGTTTGTCATATTCAAAATCAAAGCGAAAGCCCGCAACGGGCGCAGCACGCGAAAGCAAGCAATAATGTGCCAACTATCTTCCACTGCGCAAGTAAGACTGCCTTATTAATATAGACATAGATAAACAACGAAAGCTTCCAATTGATAATTGTTACGTAATCAGTTCTGATTTGCCGTGTAAAGTCACGTGTCTGCAACGTAGAGTTGATTTAACGTGTACTATTCTGATTAGCCGTTTGTAAAGCCATGTGTCTGCAACATAAATGACAATTGCAACGGACACATAACGAATACATACGGAATGGACTGAAGATTGACACGTAAGGCAAGAAAATATTCGTGACCGGCACTTATTGAATTTCGATAACCCGAGGCTACCTAAATGTTGATCCAGGTGGCCGCCTGTCCAAGACCGCATTAAATCTGGTACACATTTCGACTATCATATTTATCCAACAATGCCCCAAATGTGCGTTTTGTGTGCGTTACGTTACAATTCAACATGTAGCCAAGTCCCCTAAAATGGATTCGTAAGTGCTACACTAATACAAGCGTTACTTTATTTTAGTCACACATATGATTAAAAATATCTAGAGAAGTGCCAATTTGTATGAACTATTGTATAAAAGTTTTCTATACATGTGTTTATATGATGTCGATAACAAAATGGTTCTGTCTCGGGTAGTGTATTTAAATAAGTATATGCTTATAGCACCTCTTTTAAAATGTTAATAGAAAGGGAATGCATTCGGTTCGGAAAAAAACCTGGGTATTGTTATTCCTATTCTACGTTAATAACTTTATTGATTCACATTTATTTAACGATGACAACGAAGACTTTTGTTTGAAGTTAATGTAAATGATTAAGTCGAAAATAAAGTGAAGTCGATTACCTGAATATAAATAATAACAATACAACTAACCGCCTATAGAGTCGTAAATACAATACGTAGTCCAGTAAGTAATCCACATTTAACACAATAGGTTTTTTCCTATTAGACAATCATATAAACATATTAAACAAGTAAATATATCAGAATAATTTTGAGTTAAGTACGTAAGCCACACATAATAAATTACATATAAAGGGATATATTAATATAAATGACAGGTTCCACGGATACTTTGTGTATGGTAATTTTATGGTAAACTCACTTTCTGTCAATCCCTTTTTTTACCCTGCCCGTAAACATCATGAAGGTAATGCAAAATAAGTCCATGACAAGATGCAATAATTGAATAGATAAAACATATGGTACGTTTGGTGGGCTATTTCCACTCTTCACAAACAAATGCAAACGGGAACAACAACTACACGACATTACCAAGTTTACTTGCACAGTCAAGGAAATAAAACCAAAACAGTTTATCTCAGAAAGACTTTTACAATACCGCAATTGCAGCCTTAATTATGAGCCCACATACGATATGACCATGCTTTGACATATGCAATCATGAAAACCCTTTCCCGACCGAATAAAGCGACAAACCCAGTTCAAATGCAGGTTATTCAGCCAACAAAAATTGCAAGAAAATAGTTAAACATGGCAACAACGTAAAGAGCAATCACATATGAGTGTCTTTTGTTTATCTGTGACTACCGTGGACTTTTTCTCGTTTAATCTCGTAAAACGCGTAAATCGGTATTTTCAAAAAAATATGTTTGAGCATCTCAGTCGAAACTAGCTTCTCTAAATACACATTACTAGTTTGTGAGTGGTATATAGTTTTTCTTCGTCTGGCTCTGCTTATGTTTTGTATTAATTTGAAACGCATGCTGTTATTGTATATGTATGTGTATGACGATGAGCTGTATGTATGCTTAAGTCAACATAAACTATTCTGTTATTTTCTGTTGTTCCAGTTTGTTACTATTTGTTACTCATACAAAGCATGTAAGAATATCTCGAATATTTCGTGTATTACCAGAAAGAACAACAACAAACGGCCCAGTAACAACAGCGATACACTATACTGTATGTGTGGTGTTACTATCATAAGTGCATGTCTTACATTCAGCCTTTGTTACGCTTTTATATAAGATTATTATTAATGGATTATAAATAGTATTTGATTATGTATTCAATAATATGTAATTATTTGCAGCCATATATATTAAGCATGTAGTACGCAAAGTGGTTTTAAAAATTCAGTAGGAATCACGTTTTTTAAGGGATGTCAACGAATATCCAAATATCCGAATGTCCGAATAAGCTTGTTTTGTATATATGGTAAATTCATTTGAACTGACTATGAAAGAAATGGTAAATTGGATGCTAACTGTTCTTCAATCGTTTACATTGTACGGACCTGATGTTAATGGTATTAATTCATATGCATTTTCATATTTATTGTTCAAGTTATTTCAGATTGAATATCTTGCTTCATCATCTAACTTGGCTGATAGAAACCGATTCCCCAGTGTATACCGACTAACAGCCCCGGAACGTGTTGGTACTGCCATTGTGCAACTGTTAAGAACCTTCAACTGGAATCGTGTAGGGATTATAGCGGAAGAAGGACACCTCTTAATGGTAATGGATTTTAAGTATAACATCCGCAGGAAGGGTTGGATCTATATTGCTATATGTCAAATAACTTTTGAGGACTGTCCCCTAAACTTTGCACATTTCGCAATAGGTTTGACAAAACGTTCATCTACATCTACTATGTAGCGACATAAAATGCAAATATATAAGCACTGATGTACCATTTAAAATAGGCTTTTTATTTTCAAAATAGGGATTGTGCAGATCATAAATTTCTCGTGTATTGAAGGATTTCCGAGTGTTCCGCGAAAATGGTCACCTATTTGAAACGGTTTTCGCTCGCAACAAACATGTTGTGGCCTTCAGTTTGAAAATAAAACTTTGAACTTAAATGATAAAGTGAGTTATTTTCTTTTTCAAAAAGAGATTTTGGTACACATTGAGGGATCTCGGAAGCACTTGCCACATAATTGACCATTTTAGACGGTCTGTCGCGCGCAATAACCAGGCAGCTGCCCTAAGGTCAATGTCTAAAATTGTAGTAAAAGATCACAATATTCTCAAAATAAGGCTTAACCAGACTTAACATTTCCATGCACTTACGGATTTTAATATACAGTGACATCGCTAGTTTTCCGAGATGTCTTAAGCACTCTTGCGATTAATGTCAACCAAGAATATTAATCGATTTTACCACAAATAGGATTCTTCATACGATAAACATACATCATTGTACGGAAGTTATAACCCATAAATGGTCGTCTTATCGGTTTGTTTATTAAAAATGTGTATCGTTTCAAATTTTATCTAATATAATGTTCGTTCAACGGTTGTTTAGAAAGATCGGTGTTCAATTCTTCTATTTTCTGATGTGCCCCGATGCTAATAAGTATTTCGTTTGAAATACTCAAGAATCAGTCACCTATTTCTCTAAAATTAATTACGCAGAAAGCATATTTTATGTACATCTTAAAACGTAAAATATGATAACACTATTTGGAAAATAATAGATGGGTTGATAATATATCGTTTTATTTCTAAACACACGATAAAATATGAAGCTTCTGGACTTAGTCGAATAAGTGCACAATATTCGTACCAAGATGCGATAAGGTAAATATTTCATTCGAATCAAACTCTTTCAAACAACAACATATTTAAAAACATATTGAAAAACAAAAAAAGTGGCTTAATTATTTTATTTAGGGATATTAGATAATAATTATTGATTGTAGTGTTTTTATCGACTAAAAATAGGGTTTAATGAAATAAACCTCGTTTTCTGCCATACCAACAAGTTTCAGATCAGCATCGATACAATTATTGTATACGTACTTATATTGAATTAAAATGTAGTAAATGTGACAAGATTTTAATTCAAAGTGCTATTCAAACATGCCGTAACCGCCCGATTTCCGCCTGTTGTCTGTTAATCTTTTTCTGAAAAAAAAAATAAACGCCCTGAATGTTAACATTATTAATTATTATTTCAAATTATGATCTGTGTTTAGACTATAAACGACTTGCGGAAGGAAGTCGAGAATAAGAATGTAGCTGTTATTGCCAACATTTTCGTTAGTCCAAACTCAACAATTCTGCTGGAAAATATGAAGTCATTAAAGGTAAGCATATTTATAACCTTTTATGTTTATTTATCGACACCAATGCACGTGTTTGTTTGAATAATTCATTATTGGCTGCAACAACAACACAAAAAGACATAATGTGTTCTTTTATGGGATATTTTGAGTGCAGACCGCTTTTAAACAACAAAATTTGATAAAGTTAGAGATGACAAACAAAAACAAACAATTTGGTTATGTGCAATATTTCTTAAATAAACCTGCAATGCAAATTACATGTGAATAAACTCAATATTAAATAAATATTGAAAAACAAGTGCATTTAATAGGGATAAGCATCACGTGTACGCATACATTTCGGAACAAAATATAACGAAATATTATATACATG
This sequence comes from Dreissena polymorpha, assembly GCF_020536995.1. NCBI lineage: Eukaryota > Metazoa > Mollusca > Bivalvia > Myida > Dreissenidae > Dreissena > Dreissena polymorpha. The sequence goes on from NC_068360.1 coordinate 84,466,957, forward strand.
TTTTGCACTTTGCTGTATTATAAATGATAAAAGCGACGTTATTGACGTCCGTGTGATAATCAACGCATGGTACGATATCCTTCAATAACATGTTTAATGTTCAAGTTGTTTTCAAATCATACTCCCTCAAATAACTTGTGTGTAATATATGTGTTATGTTTTTTGTTTCACTAATCAACGTTATGCATGTAAATGATAAATTTCAAATTCCTTAAACAAACCTCTAAATTTGGAAAATGTATAGATAAAAAAGCTTTCGATTTGTATACAAGCAAGTCTACGTAAACGTTTAATAAACCTGCATGTAATATATTGTGAACATAAACAACGTGTTTTTACGATGTAATGGAGGTGACCTTCCATATTTTGTTCATTGTTTTCTGTCACACTAACAGCTGTCAAGTTGTACGTGCGCACATGCGATTTTTTTTCTTGCACAAGTGGAATTCGTCACGTTTTATTTTGTACTTTGAACCTATTGAAGTACATGTATATCATTTGTATATGCGTTGTGTATACCTGCGTAATCACAATTCTTTTCGAGCGCAGGTGCAGTTTTTAACGCGCGCATGTACATACTTTTCCAAGACAATACAATTTTAATAATTGGTGATTCTAGCACGTGCCCAATTGAAATGTTTAACGTGCGCACGTAAAGACTTCTGCTTCCGCACGTTAAACATGTGCGTGCACACGTGATTAAAATGGATATCACTTCCATGCCAACGTGAGTATGTTCTTTACTGTATTTGTTTATTTTCCAGAATCTGGACGCACGTATCATTATTGTAAGTGCTTCACAAAATGCGGCGATAAACATCTTATGCAATGTAAGTTTGAAGTCAATCATCGCAATGCCATGTAACATTGTTGCCTTTGAGTAAAATCAAACATACTCTAAAGTACGTTGATATAAGATAGGGGTTACGTTACACAAATGTTTAAGGCCGTACATATCTGCACACACTGGTTTGCGTCCAGAAGGGTACTTGTACATTCAGTTGTTGTATAGTGTGCGTATTCTGACGCTAAGTATACAGTAAGCAGACTACATGCGTTGTGCTTCACAGACTCCGAGAGGTTACGCATTTAGTGAAAATCAACTGAAATAGAATGTCATCAAATGGCATAAACTTGGCACTAGCTACTAATGCGTCACTCGTATGTTAATACGATAAATATACGCACACTTTTCCTGTGGTGGTTGTTTTATATGTTTATGCATATATATATAAATGTGAATACGAAACAAGAGATCAACGTACGCAATAGTGCAAATCGTTCTTTACAGTGAAATAACAAACATTTACATTATCAACATATTAAAGTTAAATTGACAAGTTAATATCTATGTTTTAGCATTAAACACAAATATATTTCATTTAAATTAGAGGTAGGTACCTTGTTTTCAAGTGTCAGAAAACAGCAAAATACTATATAATAGGTTCAAATCAAAGTGTTCAACCTCAATTATATGCATTTAGCTTTGCGCAAGTGCGTTTATATGACAAAAATTAACGTCATTTTTTCATTATTGAATCCTATTATCATGTATACCATTCCATTAACTTAGGCGTACAAGCTGGTTATATACGGGAAGCAATTTGTATTGATATTTACCGAAATATATCCAAATGAGTTCTGGAAGGATGACGGTCACCGTGTCGATTGCACGAAAGAAGAACTGCAACAGGCGGTGGAAGGGGCGTTTTTCTTTCACGCTCTGAAACGTTATCCTGTTGAAAAAATCGGAAAAGCGAACATCACATGTAAGTAAATTCGTTTGAGATGAGAATATAGATAAGCTAATACAAGTATGTAGGACATTGTACAACAAACGTATATTAGTTTATGTATCTTTCATAAAAAGACCATTTGATTAAATTTGCAAATACACGTTTAAAAATCCAACATACTAATGATGCTATATTCAATAACTTAATCAAAGTCAATCGAATATCGTGAATAATTGTTTTGTGTATTGTAAAACTTTATTAATCTGAGAATGTCATCTGTTTTATTTTGTACTTTGAACCTATTTGCTTTAGCTAGATGGGATCGAAATAAAAACCCTTATGAAACGCTCTCGAATCACTTTCCTGGGTTGAATCAGTACATGGTGTCTTTGGGGGGATATAAAAAGCATTCATACAACGGGCATCGAACCCCATGACATCCCGTTCACGAGGTGGACACCATACTCATTATACAAAAGCGACCGTTTTTCTTGTTTTGTCGTGCCAACCCGATTTCATTAAATGCGTTGAAGATTTAAGCTAGTCAGCTTACTTGCACATGTTCTGCACGAGTGCAATATGACATGTTTTTTGCTATGGCAATAGTTTCCGATACTGAAAGCTCGTTTGTAAATGCATAAGATGAACGTCAGGGGGCATGCGTATACGAGAGCTTAACGTATGTGTCACTATATTATAATCGCAAAAAGTGAATTTGTAGTGGATAGAAAGATTTGTGCAAATGCAATACACGATATGATTTCAGAAGACGTGATCAATATATACATGTATTTTTTTCTCTTTTATACATATGTGAATACATATTATTTAAGACTGTTGCATTTAGGGAATAAAGTATTGGTTCACTAAGAAAGATTACTTCGTTTTTTTCCTTACATTACCTTCTAATCGTAGGTAATGTTCATATGTCAAATGCATAACAAATTCATTCGGACCAAAATCTTTTTTTATCATGTATATAAGTGCTGAATACAATTGAAAATGTATGCAGAGACATTGTTGGAATAAATGACGTAACACAGATAATGGTTTATTTTCATAAAAATATGAGAAACTAGCATCATGACATATACGGAACAAAACGTGTAGTTACGTAGTATTCATAGCAATTATATGGCACACTTGTCTATGTAGAAATAATAAAATAAAACAAACAAAAACACATAATACATTAGCTGTACATTTAGTTTTGTTTGGTTTGTTTGGTTTATTTGCTGTTTTAGTCCAGCTCTGTTGAAGGACTCTCTCTTGCATTTTCTACATTTAAATCCATGTGGTCCATGAATGGGGAATGGTATCCCAGTCGTCCGCTAATTTTAAATTCCTAATTACGTAATTGTATACTGCAACGAAAGATGCAGTTATAATCGCCCTTTAACCTCCATCATCTGAAAATACAGTAAAATAATGGTTAAAGAAAATTTCATATCAGAATAAGGTCGACACGTCATAAAATACATTTAATTAATTAAAATATTACTGAAAGGGCTGATAAACATTCTATTATCTCGTACATCAGCCACCCCACAACCCATCTTCTTTAAAATCGGTGAATTGATTCAATTGGTCGGCAGATTTTGTACAGAATTTTTATAATAATACAGTAAAATGATTAAGAAAACACATATATTGCACCACATAAAATGCTATAAAACTATAATAATGAAGTACACATATAAACCTTATTAAAGATGGGTAGGTATTTCGTGTCAATCTCTTTCACATATGAAAGAGCTGTTGGTTATTTGGAAGTCATGTTATGCTGCTTAAAGTACATGAAGATGCATAACTTAATTTAGATTAAGCAAAATAAAACACTAGGTATTTGCCAAGATTCATAAGAGTCAAATATATACGAGAAGTTAGAGCGTAATCGTGCGCAGCGAGACTTGCTCATATAGAATTAAACCTCTAATTGCTTTCTTCCGAAATAATTTCATGTCTCCGAACTAAAATGCAATACGCCCGGTGTTTCTTTTTAATATGCGGATTAATGCTCCGTTTTAGATCCATAATTAATGAACGCCTCAATATTTTCAAAACTTAACACCGGATTAACGTTCACCGACATTTTTAATACAGATTTGATATAAATACTATAGAGCTGAATAAAAAATACATTAAGCCCTGTTTTCCCGGCACACGCGCTGGACATACGCCTTTAAAAAACGCTATACAAATTCCAGTACTTTTGCACTTAATAGATTGTAAACAATGACGGTTGAAGTACGTACGTGGGAATAATTCTGGTAACCAATAGCGACGTCAACGTTCATGAATCCTTTCATTCATAAATGTATATATGCGTCGGGTGTCAAAGCCAGCATCACCGGATCTAAAATCTATTTTTGACCTGCATATTATCCGCCGCTGTGTGCACCCGCCAATTAGTTTAAAATGGATTCCGAACCGGTAAGTCGATTATATTACATTAGAACATAATATCCCTTCCGAAAAGGGCGCTATGCTGCTTTATAGTACATGTATATTGCAAAAAAGTGAAGCTCCCCACGTATAATGTCGCAGTTTATAACAATACAAGTTATTTTTCATCTTTTGTAATATAGCTTTTGGTTTCATATCTTTGAAAAGTATGAAAGAGGTATACATTTAAACAGAGGAGACGTTCTTTAAAACATTTATATAAATGGTAAATTCATTCACGACAGAAAGTTCGTGTATTACCTTCTTACATGGGTATGAGCTGTGTTGGTCATTTGGAAGTCATGTCCCAAAAATGTTCCTAAAAAGAAGTCAGTTCCAAAAAGAGTGGTTAAACCAATAGTTTTTGGCAATAAATAAGTTATAAGAGATAATACGGCGTCGGGAAAATGGAATAATAATGGTTTTAGTTATATTTGACTGTACACGTGCATCAATAATGTCTATTATAAGAGAAAATGATATTTGAACATCCCATTTTTCGAACGTCACGTAAGGAGACAACAGATTTGTAGACGTTTTTTCTTCAATAACTTTTTATCCCGACGTCTACGAACTTGAAACAAAAAACCGAGAGAAGCACAAACACCGGAGAACCGAAAGGGCGTATTCATTTAAAATAATTATAAATACAAAGGGGCTTACCGGGTGAAAATATCCTCTCTTCCTTCAAGAAAACCCAATAAACGACGCCATCTTTGAAGTTTTGTTCCAACTTTCTCACTTAGACGCGGTAAGCTCCGGTATACGCATGCCCCCCCCCCCTGAAAGTATTTATAACGAGAAACAAAGTAAATCGTTTGATAAAACAGAAACATTTACTTTCAAAGTAATTCAATTGCTTAATAGTAAATTGCTGTTTTTAGACTCGGGCCTTATCAAAGAGATTCGTCCTGATATGCCAACATCCAACAAATTCGACTACGCTCTCGACAAGTGTTACGACCATGTATGGGTTGCAGCGTTGGCGTTGGACTGTTATAAAGGTGAGCTCTTATAAATACTGTACATATTGTATGTTAATCACAATATATTTGAAACGGGTAAAACTTATTATATTGACCCATGTGTTGCTAGATATAATCTATTAATGCTTTCATATAATTTATTGCAAAAAATATTATTGTATAAATAAAATAGTTAAGTAATTTAAGGCTTTATGGTTGCATACTATTCTAGATGAAGCTTTAATTATTTGTTTGTGCAAATTGGTTTAAACTTATCTAGCTTAAAGGTATTGTTAAGGTTTTAGAGTCACAGTTCAAAGATGACTATTATTCAGATACTTCGAAATTAAACATTTAGTTAGTCATATATTGTTCAAAAAACGTGCTTCAAATACTCAATTAGTAGATTTGTCACCGTTGTTACCAACTCAATGTTAAGTAACAAATAGAGGTCAAATAGAGGTCAAATTTGATAATGTGTCCAAGCATGTTTCGTGGAAGCTTTGAAACTTCTAGTTAACGTGTCTAAATACAATAAATTTAGAGTAGCAGAGTCCTCATGAGTAATTGGATAATATTACATATTTGTTTGAAGAAGTGACGCGCCTGAGTTGATTCCAATTTATTATAGTCATGTTTGCTAATTTCTTCCATTTTTTTTGTTTAAAGTGGAAAGTTGGTTATGCACTTTTCCGTCTGTGCATTTGGTCATGGAATATACGTTCGGTACCGCGTTATACTGTTTATGTCGACTGTGAATATTGCTTTAAATCGAAAAACTAATATTAAACTATGCATGTTTTATGTCAATTAATTTTCTTACGCGCGTAAGTGTATGCGAATGGGTAAGTACAGCGTATACTTGAAAATCTTAAATACTGTTTCGATATCTGGTATTCCAGAAAATATAATAACATAGCTTTATCGGCAGCATCAAGCGCGCATATGAATTAATTACGGATTATAATGTGGAAACGTGTACATGTACATCAGCTGTATCAATTTCATGTTGTTTTTGTTTCAGAGTTACATTTTAATGAAGATGTAAAGGATCATCGAGGTAAGTTTGTATGAATACTCAAAATTGTATGTTTATCACAAGCATGTGCTTTGAAGGTGATGTGCCCAAGCATGTTTCGTTGAAGCTTTGACACATCTTTTTATTTGGCTAAATGCACATAACTTAGAGAAGCAGATGTCTCATTCATTAATTGTATATTACTCGTATGCAAGATCTGTAACACCTGAGCTGATCCCAAACTCTTCTAGTAATGTTCGCTAATATTCAAAGATACATTTTATTTAAAGAGGTAAGTTGGATATACACTTTCCCACCTGATCATCTGTCCATAGCATATATAGTATGTTGTGTTATGTTTTATTTCTTTAACGAAGAATGCTTTAACGAGGAGCTTTTATTATAACGTGCATAAATGTGTACCTTGTATTTTTATTTCAATAACTGTTTATAATTGCGTATGTGGATGCTTACGGGTAAGTACAGCGTTTAGGTGAGAGTTGAACATGCAGATTCAATACCTAGTATTTCAGTAGATCGAAGAAAATAAGCAAGATCAAGTACTCATTAATTACAGATCTGCATTTGAAAAATTGACATGATCTGTATCAATTACATGTTTCTTTTTCAGAACGCCGTTTCTTGAGTGGAGATTATATTTTTTGGCGTTCTATTACCGACTGCATTAAATCCATAGATTTTGAAGGCACGTCAGGTAGGATTGTGTTTGACGAGGGAGCTGTAAATCCAGTTGTTGAATTGCAACGCATTCAAGGTAATGCAACCTCGTGCACATCATCTTACTTTATGCGCTTGCGCTTTTACGCAAACTGTTTGCTGAAAATTTGTCGATTCTGGTCGTTTTTCCAAACCAAGAGTAGGTAGCTTTGGTTCTAAAACATTTACAAATAATGGTATCAGTTTAGGGAACAATCTTCCTCAAACTTCAGGAATGTAACTTAACCTAACAATTTAAAGGGTGCCATCAAAAAACCCTTTTTACAGTCAATGGAATTAAGTGAATATCATTTTTCTCTTTTTTGTGTTATCCTTGGTATTGTGCAAGCATTCCATGGTTTACTATGTATATTGCTGTGATAATATATTTTATTTTGTCTGCATTATGTAGTAGCTATGTTATGTTCATATTTTAACCAAATAAAATAAATCATTCAAATCAATCAATCAACTTGTAATATTTTGTTGGTGCCTGAGAGTGTTCAACCAGGTCAACACGAATAAACTTATTTAAAGTAATACAAATGTGTTTTATTAAAGACAAGTAACTTATAATAAATACGATAATTATGTCTTTGTGTTTACACAAGTTTGATTCAGGTTAAGTTGACTAAAAGTGTGTTAAAATATTTATTATTTTCTAGATTCGAGAACAAATGTGGTGGCTTATTTTATTCAGCATAACCGCTCGAATTCTCATTATGAATGGAACAATGGAGCACTTATTTGGCAAGGTCGTATTTAAGTGCATCTATTAAATATTTAAAGTTAATTGGCACACATTATGAACAAAAATCCAAAACGGTCCCCAATGTCCAATCTCAATGTTCTTGAAATAATTAACGAACTGTCTTCAATACCAATGTACTTAATACTTAATACAAAACATGTAATGCATAGCAATCATGTTTATCAGTACTGTCTATTTAAATTGAAACATAAACCATTTTGTTGCGTAATCATATGTTTAAATATTTTTTTGAAATGATAACTAAAATAAGGCGACTGTTTTTTTTGCAGAGAATAGTATTCCACATGATTCTGCTGTTACACTTTTCGAAGAGAAGCCCGTTCCTAAGTCATTATCCGTGACGATGTGTGGATTAGCTGGTCGGTGGAATTATTCTCACAATAGCTTGCTTCTCGTTCAATGTTATTTGGAGAAATCACAGGTAGAATGTAGTTTCTATTTTCATATTCACTTTTGCATGAAACCAATATTATAGATATGGTTAGCACTTTATCGTGTGCGTGTACGTTACTTAAGTTGTTTGGTAAACAGTTTCGATATGTTATATAGTAAGAATCAATTTTTTAAAGTGCAAATTTGCAATACCTTATTTCCATTTACAAATGGCTACGCAATAAATATTTTCTGAGTGCAATGATGCCTGAGTAGAAACCCATTACATTCGACTCTTGATATTTTGCAGGATAGTGAAAATGTCATCACCAAACATAAACAGTGTTTTACTTGTTGGTTGTCTATTACTGTATGTAACTATAATTATCAAGACAACGGCAACGACCATCAAAGAAATGTGTGCGGTAAGCAAAACATTTAAACATTTTTTGTTGCTGCTTATAAAAAGATTAAACTTCGGGTTTCGTACGTTATTATATAACTCTTGTTTGTCCTATACAGTTTTGGACAACAGAATAGAAGCATATTGCCATATAATGGTTGAAAAATATATCCGCATACTGAAGGTCGAAAGATGTTTATCCTAGCTAAATGTTTAAATCACATAATTATATCGAAAATGATATGCAATGTATGTTTGTTTTTAATAAGAGTTATGCGTCCGGAATTTGTTTTGAATCTGATTTAGGTGCGATTGTTTTGCTTCTGGATAGGATTCGCTACCACATTTGGTGCCATGCTTTCCAAGACATGGAGAGTCTACAGAATTTTCACCAATAAACGGATGAAACTAAAAATGGTATGTCTGATAAAAGAAATCTTTCAATTTACACATACTATTTTTTTTAAACATTTAGATAATGAAAAGTGCTTTGTTTATTCCCTCCCTCTAAATCGTCTTATGTCACATTTTCAAATATTAATTACAATTGTATCTTTTATATTATTATTTCGTACGCATTTACATGTGACGGGGCCATCGGAAACCACTCCCTCGTCGGTTGCTTCATTATCGAGAAAAAGATATATAAATGGCTTGTAGCGAAGTATTTTATCTTTGAATTACAATACAATGCTACAGGTTCTATTCCACATTTCAAAACTACGAAACGAAACATATGCCGCCCTTAAATAGTGTTACCTCAATAAAATGCTCAATTGTTTGTAAACAGTTTATAAGGCATATTTCCTTTGGGATGCAGATGTTGTAAGAATCTCGAACGTTGCTTTTTTGTTGTTATGTTGTATTTCAACACAAAAGCTGTAGTGTTGGATTTGGTACATGGATAAATCATGCAAGCAGGTACGCATTACGATTTCTATTGTTGACATTGTTAATTATTAAATTATTGTTCTTCCTCATAACATATTTCTGCAGATTTTGACTCGCAAATAATTGGTATTGACAACAATGAAAAGGCTTGAATTTTAAATTGTAATTTCTGTAACAATTAATTTGAACAGTCACAGTACTTGGTTCAAATTGATAATACATTTTTAGATGCCTTTGGTTTTAAAAATTCAATAAATATGAGCAACTGACATATGGTGGAGACCTTGTTTCTTAATTTAATACAGTTTTTTTTACAGAATACACGTTAAAACATTTTCAGTTGTATTTTGTGATATCTCATACATCTTATTTTCTGTTTGTTTTCAATTTCTTCATTAATGAATTGTAAATATGAAAACTATTGCTTTACTGTTAGAAAACTGAAAACAATTTAAAAATAATGTATTTATCCACAAAATATACAACCAGTGTTACAGAAGTATGCATATTGTTGACATAAATAAGACAATAGCCATCCAGCCTTTGATTTAAATCTAAATACATGAATGAATAACATTTATTGGAATTGGTTAATTTAGGTTGTCTTATTTGTTGTTGAATTTTATAATTACAATTTATGATAGCAAGCCACGTCTACCGTAATATATTGTATAACCATTGGAAACCTGATTTGTATACAGAAATGAGTGTACTTACTTAAGTACATAATTACTGCATTAGTATCACAACTGTATACTGGTATGTCTAATGGATTGAACCCTAACAGTTCATGCTTGCAGGAAAACTGAGTTTGTCAGTAACAAACTTAACAAAACATTATTGACAGCTTCTTATCGTATGAAATGTATTGACTGAATATTTATAAAGAACATATATAATAAACATGAGCTTCCAGAAGGACTTCAAAGAATGTATGGCTATTCTAGGTTGGTAATCTTATATTGTTCGCCCAAATGACTTGTTAAAGCAGCCCGGGTCAAACATATACAATGCACAGTTTAATTGTGATTTATGCTTGTAGTCCATTAGGGACAAACATCTACTTGTCATCATCGGTATACTCGTTTCTATGGAAACACTTGTCTTGATCGTCTGGGAGGGTTACTCACCGCATCGAGTAGACAAGCAGATGCTGAAGACAGATAACGTAAGTGTTGATTTGATATACACAAGAACAATACTAATATTTTGCTTAAAGATAATTCTTCTTGTTTGTTTGTTGTGTGAGATATACAATGTTTTTACCAATATTACAAAGGTGACCAAAGATAGTGGGGACACGATTGCAGCGTTTTACCTTGTTTGCGTATCTGACTACTCCAGCTATTTCAACTGGACCCTTCACACAGTCAACGGTGCTCTTATAGCCTTCGGTGCTTTCTTGGCATGGGAAACAAGACGAGTATGTCAATTTTGTCCCCAATCTCATGCTTAAATCGATAATATACCAAACACTTTATCTAGTTATTAGGTAAAAGTTTATCAATTGTGTATCATGCATCCGTCAGTCAAAAAATACCTAAGTTTGCTATTACCTTTTAGATTTTTGATTTGTTTCCTTATCACTTTGGTATCATTTCATATAATAATTTTGTCATTTAGCATTCCCATGTAACTAGACAATTTTGTCGAGAGAAAAAACATGTAATTGTGATCAGCTACTGTGTCTTCCAACCATGGGATCTCTGCAATGTTCAACATCCACAATGGGAAATAAAAGTTCTAAATTAAATTGGCTTCAAATTTCAAAGTGATATATTTTTAAAAAATATTGACAAACAGCAACACATCACACAAATATATATCCAAGCTCACAATTATGCCTTGTTATAAATGCAAATAGGTACACATAGACAACTTGAACGACTCTAAGACGATCGGTATATGTTTGTACAACGTTGTCGTCCTGAGCGTTGTTGGTCTTGTTCTGTCGCTGATTCTTAAGGACAAACCGATTGAACTGCTTGGAGTCACTTCCTGTGTGCCTTTTCGTCGGAACTCTCGTTTCGGAGGTGTTGATATTTTTCCCAAAGGTACCGCTTTACTTACTAAGGAATATCAATAACTTAAAAGATATGAGAATATTAAAAATATTATTGAACATCCATTCATCTAGGGAAACTGTATTGCATTTGCATTATTCAAAATAATTTGTATTACTTGATTTTACATTGAACAGATGTTAGCTGTTTACCGGAAATTTATTCCAACCACAAACAATACCTTAAAAGGTCTAGAATTGTCCACATCACGTTCGTCTGACAGGGCAACACAAACTGACTAGAATGGATTTACACAATAATGAACCTACAAAGAGTTTAGATAGAAGTATCACAATGAACTGACCACGAGATTTGATAAACAACACACATTTAACTTACGACGAGATTGGATTTGCATTACGAATTAAATTAAATCACAAATTGAACATATAACCAGTTTGGATTTACATCACACATTACACATACGACGACATTGGATAAACACTATACATTGATACTTATTATACATTATAATTTGTAAATGAAATTGGCTATAGGATTTACATTTTTTTTACCAAATCAATATTTTAAGAGGGCCATATCTTCCAAGATTAATAATCTGGGCTCTATATTCTAAATTGCAAGACGGTGATCTTGCTTTCATACTAAATGATGCCACGAAGCTGTGTTTATCAAAAAACAAAATGTGGCTGATACTCGTTTAGGTATCATTTAAACGTGACTTGCTAAGTTTAAAATATGTTTGTCAGGTGTGTACCAAAACCATGGAGTATTTAAATGATTAAATTAAATTTAAATCTTCTTAATTGCTATTTAATTTCAAGTGTGATGCTATGAATTTTTGAATTTTGTTTTATCACAATTGAATGCTTTGTGAAAATTTATTGGCAATGTGTAAGGCTTGTGGCTCCATCAAACCGTTTTGAAATCCCAATTATTAACATTGACCGTTCAAAAACGGTGATTCCGATTTTATTAAAATGTGTCGGTTTGTTGTGAACTTGGGTGCCTTTTTGTGTATATTTGTACTATGTTTCACTATTTGACAACTTTGTTATTTTCATGATATAAATCTTATACTGTTAACAACTCAAGTTTTATTATTTGTATATACAGTTATTTTATATTTTTCCGAATTTACTTTCTTTTACAATGCTGTTTTCAGTAGAAGGATGCTCGTTAATACAGTACAACACAGTTTCCCGTTGTGTGAGGAATACTTTACTTACTTGTTCACAACTTAACCTAACATCAAATTGTAAAAATCATTTTATGAAAAATCCATAACAATAGTATATAATTTAATGTGAATAAGATCTATACGTGTGATCTATAAGACAAGAAAAAGTGTGGAGTGAATGACACATGTGGAGACAAAACGTAAAATTTGTATGTTGATATTTTGAGATTTACTTGCAATATTTTTAACTTGATATGTACATGTATGTGTTTTTGTTTATACTTTCAAGTGTATTATGTTTTACTATTTGACAACTTTGTCATTTTCATAAATAAATGACTGTTCTTTATCATGTCATTAATCTTATACTGTTACATCTCAAGTTTCATTTTGTGTATATACAATAAATTTATATTTTTCCGAATTTACTTTCTTTTACAATGCTGTTTTCAGTAGAAGGATGCTCGTTAATACAGTACAACACAGTTTCCCGTTGTGTGAGGAATACTTTACTTACTTGTTCACAACTTAACCTCAAACCAAATTGTAAAAATCATTTTATGAAAAATCCATAACAATAGTATACAATTTAATGTGAATAAGATCTATACGTGTGATCTATAAGACAAGAAAAAAGTTTGTAGTGAATGACACATGTGGAGATAAAACGTAAAATGTGTATGTTGATATTTTGAGATTTACGTGCAATATTTTAAATTTGATATGTACATGTATGTGTGTTTTTTATACTTTCTAGTGTATTATGTTTCACTATTTGACAACTTTGTCATTTTCATAAATAAATGACTGTTCTTTATCATGATATTAATCTTATACGGTGACAGCTCAAGTTTATTTTGTGTATATACAATTATTTTATATTTTTCCGAATTTACTCTCTTTTACAATGCTGTTTTCAGTAGAAGGATGCTCGTTAATACTGTACAACACAGTTTTCCATTTTGTGAGGAATACTTTACTTACTTGTTCATAACTTAAAATCACACCAAATTTTAAAAATTATTTGATGAAAAATCCATAACAATAATATAAAATGTAATGTGAATAAGATCTATACGTGTGATCTATAAGACAAGAAAAAAGTTTGGAGTGAATGACACATGTGGAGACAAAACGTAAAATTTGTATGTTGATATTTTGAGATTTACTTGCAATATTTTTAACTTGATATGTACATGTATGTGTTTTTGTTTATACTTTCAAGTGTATTATGTTTTACTAGTTGACAACTTTGTCATTTTCATAAATAAATGACTGTTCTTTATCATGTCATTAATCTTATACTGTTACATCTCAAGTTTACATTTTGTTTTTATACAATAAATTTATATTTTTCCGAATTTATTTTCTTTTACAATGCTGTTTTCAGTAGAAGGTTGCTCGTTAATACAGTACAACACAGTTTCCCGTTGTGTGAGGAATACTTTACTTACTTGTTCACAACTAAACCTCACACCAAATTGTAAAAATCATTTTATGAAAAATCCATAACAATAGTATACAATTTAATGTGAATAAGATCTATACGTGTGATCTATAAGACAAGAACAAGTGTGGAGTGAATGACACATGTTGAGACAATACGAAAAAAATTGATGTTGATATTTTGAGATTTACTTGCAAATATTTTGAATTTGATATGTACATGTATGTGTTTTTGTTTATACTTTCAAGTGTATTATGTTTCACTATTTGAAAACTTTGTCATTTTTATAAATAAATGACTGTTTTTTATCATGATATTACTATTATACTGTTACCGTTCAAGTTTCATTTTGTGTATATACAATTATTTTATATTTTTCCGAATTTACTTTCTTTTACAATGCTGTTTTCAGTAGAAGGTTGCTCGTTAATACAGTACAACACAGTTTCCCGTTGTATGAGGAATACTTTACTTACTTGTTCACAACTTAACCTCACGACAAATTGTAAAAAAACATCATTTGATGAAAAATCCATAACAATAGTATAACATTTAATGTGAATAAAATCTATACGTGTGATCTATTAGACAAGAAAAAGTGTGAAGTAAATGACACATATGAAAACAAAACGTAAAATGTGTATGTTGATATTTTGAGATTTACTTGCAATATTTTTAAGTTGATATGTACATGTATGTGGATTTTTTTTATACTTTCAGGTGCATGCACACTATCTTTAAACATAATATACATTTTTCTAACTGGTAATAGTAAAAATAAACAAAATAATATTTATCAGCAAGCGAATTCGTTGAATTGATATCCTCCGCCAATTTCAAAATTGTGACAGACGGACGGACTGACGGACAACGCCAATTATATATACCTCCGACTTTGTGGGGGGGGGAGTAATTAGTCGAAATTTACAAGAAATTAAGAATGGTTGGTGAACATGAGTCCAACATGTGTTTATCATTAGTATTTGGGAAAATCCAAAATTTAAAACATAACATTTTATGCATATATTTTTTTGATAAATGAAATGCATTTATGTACAAAAAAGTTTCAATGAAATGCACGAAAGCAGTTCCAAAATATGCTTCTCAAATCAAAAGTTTTCCGGACGGATGGAAAACGCAAAAACAATCTCATACATATACAAGGACGGATGGACAACGCAAAGCAATAACCTCCTCCAGATAAAATTTAGTGAGAATGAAGGACGGACAAGTCAGCGACTGTATGCTTTCCCTTTTGGAGCACAAAATCTCTAATCTGTAATTTCTAGGTACAAAGAACAAATTCTGGAAAAAAATGCTGGTCAGTATAGGGGTTTAGCGTAAGACCTTACATGAAGAATTTGTGTAACCTTGACCCTTGAGGTGAATCGTATGACCTTACATGAAGCAGGCATTTCCCCAGGAATTTGGGCAGGCACAGCGGAAAGACAGCGTGGACGAGAGTTGGTGTGGAAGGGGGCTTGCCCCATTCCGCGTGTCGATTTTTTTTATTGTTTTTAACTGTTCTTAATCAAAATCTACACTACTTGGGAGCTTCTAAAACACAACATTTTCTCTTTTTTTTTATTTATTTATTTGTCCTCAATTTATTTCATTCAAGTCATGTATTTAAATATTAAATAAAAAGCAGAATAACAGTAGACATTAGCAAGCAAAACATGATTGAAAAACAACAACAATACAGTCACATATTACATGTTCAAAAAACTGTTCTGCGAGGCTTCTCCTGGTGCCAGGGATCCACCATTTTTTCCGAAGTCTACTGCCTCAATGTCTGGCCCTTCAATTCTGACCGTCATTAGTGCATTGAGGACAGCAGACTTCATGCGAGCACGATTCTCCGTCTATATCCTTTTCATCGTGCTGAATCTCCTCTCGCAGTCTGAAATACACACAATATTGTAAACTACTCTGAAATAATATCTATTGAATCGCTTTGATTTAAGAACAAAGAGATATTTAAGCAAAACAAAAACATCATTCGTTTGTTACTGTGCTCTTGACAGCCTAGTCAAGTACCTACCAGCTTCAGATGTAGGGAGGAGCAGGCCAACGGCTGCCAGCTTGTAGAGCTGGTCGTGGCTATTACGCAAATTGATGGTCACACACTCCATTGCCTCTTCAGCCTGCATTAAACCCCCTTTTCTCAGAGCGCTACTCATTTGCGAACTGCACAGGGTAATCTGTGACGTCACTTTACGCACATGCATTAAACCCCCTTTTCTCAGAGCGCTACTCATTTGCGAATTGCACAAGCTAATCTGTGACGTCACTTTACGCACATGCATTAAGCCCCCTTTTCTCAGAGCGCGACTCATTTGTAAAAAGTTAAATGCTTGTTATATAACCCAAATGCGGTAAAGAACTCAACACCCTTACCTCCTTCAACTTCTGTGACTCATGGAAAATCTTGCTTCCAACTACTATCGAACCCACTGGCACGCTGCTTGGACCGCTTTGTTGGTGGTTGGGAAGTCTCATGATCACTTGCTACGTTCTGGACACTTTCACGTTCACTTATTGAACTCTCTGACAGCGACGGAATTATTGAAGTATATTGTGTGACGTTGACCTTAACCCTATACATGAACGTTGACCTTTACCCTAGACATGAATCTTACATATGACACACAGAAAGGAAGACGAATTATGGAATGTAATGATAGAATCCACTGATGTGTGTGACCTTTAATGTATTACCTTGACTTTGTCAAAAACACACAGGTCTTACAATGCCTATGCCCATGTTAGTATGGTAGAATCTTTACCAAATAATGCATATTCAATAAAAATGTTAGATTTTGACCTTTGTGTGTGACTTTGACCATGACCCTAGCAACCTGGATCATATATTTGACACTCAGCTAGATAATGGAGAACAATTCTAGACAGTTATTACATAATCCCTTGATGTATAGTAAAGAAATGACTAAATAAGGAAAAATTAATCAAATGTGTGACCTTTAACCTCAATGTGTGACCTTGACCTTAGCCCCCAGGATTTTGGGTGTAGAATGTGAAGCGCCCACAGATGATTGAGAACAACTATGGCAAATTGCATGACCTAGGCTCATGTGTTAATGGAGATAAAGCCCTACGCTTATACTATAAAGCATTTTTTCCTGATACAAAGGGCCATGACCTTAGCCCCTAGTATTATGGATGTTGAATGTGAAGCACTGCCAGATAATAAAGAACAAAGATGGCAAGTCTCAAGCCTCTGGCTTATGTGTAAATGGAGATAACGCTCTCAGCTTATATTAAAAACATTTTATTTTGAAGATACATAGGGCCATCACTACGTGATTAACAGAAAGTATACAATGTAATTTGGCATATCCATATGCTCATACCAAGTTTCAAGGATATCCGCCAAAGCACTTCCATATGGCTCCGGACACAATAGTACCGGACGGACGGAAGGACGGACGGAAAGACTGACGGACGGACGGAAAACGACAAAACAATATCCCTCCGTCTTGGTCATTTAAATCGCTCACTAGTAGAAACATGTACTCAGTGCATGATTTGAGGGATTTATTAAAATATGCTGATGATGATCTACCGCGTATTCGGTAAAACAGAATTTTGTGTTCTCAATAACATTGGTGTTCTCATGTGGTCTATGCACAAGATGTCATTCCAAAAAACCTAAATGAAACAAACAACATACTAGTTCCACGATTTCGGTAAGCAGTTTTAATTTAAGCAATTGATGACATGTTATTGTTTTTAAACAAATAAGTGTGTATGTAACATAAAACAGTTAATGATACAATGTATTATATACACGAACACTGGGTACAAAACAGTTTTAGAACTGGTACCAAATTTGGTACAAAAAAGCTTTGATTATATATCCACATCCGATGCGCATTAAAATCCTTTCTGTAACATCACCAATATTTTTTTACAGTCATTCAGAGCAAGAGTTAAATATAAAACTAATTTTAATCTCATGTGTTGTAATATTATGAAAAAACATACGTTTTAAACTCCCGTTTTAAAACGACCATTCTACCACAGTCGCACATGCGCATCATAATGAGAAGGGAGCTTACCATTGGTTATTACTCCGATATACCAACGGTTGTTTCCCTCGCACAGCGCGTGAATACATTCTACCGAATACACTTACAAAATCTTGTTTATTTACTTCTTAAAGTACTTATAAACGAACTAAAGCATTGGAAGCAACAATAATTAATTTTTTATTTATATAAAATAAGTTTTATCAAGAAAAAATGACACATTTAAGATGTGTTTAGTAGTGAAAAACAAGAGCACCACCTAGCGGGTAAAGACCGCTCATCTATTTTTCTTATTTAAGGTGAAGGGACCTATCTCAATACGTTACTCAAAAACGGGGAGAGATGGGGGGTGGAGAGGGGTGTATAGTGTGGGTATGTGGTCATTTATTAATTTATCTTTCAAAAATGATAAAAAGAAAAAAATGGGGGGGGGGGAGGGCTATTCTTGTGTGGGATGGTTGGAGAGTCTTTCAAAAATACAATAATAACAATAGAGATGTGTGTTTTTTATTTACCATGTTTCAAAAATAAGTTTGGAGGCGGGGGATGAGAGGGGGTGTGGTCATTTTATATATGATATTTCAAAAACAAAACAAAAACAATAGAAAACAATAATTTTCTGTTTGTGGGAGGGATTTTTGGGTGGGGCTTGGGGGATGGTTTGGGTTCAGTCTATTATGATTTGTCAGGTAAGTGTTGTTTGGTCAAAGTATGAATCAAGTCTGATCATAAATAAAGAAGTTATTGCAATTTTAGCAAAAGTTAATAGTTAAATCTTAAGAGTCACTGCCATTCAAAGGTCAAGGTCATATTCAACTTGCCTGGTACAGTACCATCATAGCTCATATTTTCTTTAAAAAAAGAGCTAAAAATGTCGATGGCTCTTACATTTTACCCCCGCGTGATTTTTATGAATGAGAATTGTCCACAATCAATATCACGTGGCATAAATATCGTAGTTCACATTAAATGCAGATCATCTGCTGCAGTAGTACCCATCTTGAAAATGGCATATCCAATTCCAATTCAAATTGGAGCAATCTGTGAATTTAGGGGCAGCAAGGAAAATTGGAGAGTGGTGAGCAATATGTATGATGGACTTGTTCAAAAGTATGTACTAAGGTCAATGCACAGTGGTGAAATGAAGTGCATTTGTACATAAATGTTTGAGAAAAGCACAGCCACCTACAAAGAAGTGAATGACTTTTTAAATGAAGTTAGTGGTTTATCAGCTACAGATGACATGAGCTTTCTAGATGGAGAATTTGACATTGAAGGTGAAACATTACCAGAACCAGCAACAGTAAAAAGATTCCAAACTGCAAATGATGTGCAAGTTTCCCGCCTGAAGTCACAAAATACAGACAGGACGACAGATAAGCAACCAAAATGGGCTGGCACAATGATGAAAGGTAAATTCAGATAATAAACACCAATAACATTTGTTATCTTTATTTTTTATTGTGATATTACTTTTACTAAGTCATCACGGGACACCATTAAACTATGTTTATCACAATAAAAAACTTCTAGTTTTTTCAAGCTGGTTGATTTCTAATATTTTTTATAGGCTTTAAGTTTACCAAACAAACTCTTTTAAATTTAGAAAAATATAGCAACAAATCAAAAACGCATAAATATTTTTGCTTTTGGATTTAAGAAGAAATTTATCAATGACTAAAAAATAAAGTTTGTAACAATGACTCAATAAACCAACTTAAGTTAATCATACTATGTAGACTTTATTATACGATATGCAGTGATGCAGTAGTTGAGAGTCTGTCATCCTGTCTTGACTATAGTAAGGTAATTGAAAATAGGGTATTCACACAATTACCGTATTTCCATGCTCTGTTGTAAGCTGTTATTTTCATCGTAAAATAAATAAACTGTTAACTGTTGGTTATTACCGCAATAATTAACACTTTTCTGTTAATTCTTTGGATTCAAACACAATTTTTGAGTGTTGCTTAATTCGATTATAACCATCGGGTTTAATTTTCGACTTTCAAGAAAAAAACTATGATTTTGAATTCCTTAAAAACATACATTATTAAATTGAATTATGTGGAAGAATACAAAAATATCTGTGAATATCTGTTAACAAATTCCTATATATATATATTCAATTCGAGCTGGTATCAATCGCCATTTGATTTTACCACCTGTGGCCAGACAAATTAACCTCATAAATGATAGGGATTGTATGTTCTTAAATCACGTTTTGACAGGGCTAACTAAAAGTTTGAAAAGAAAAGGAAAAGAAAAAAGCTCATATTAAGAACCAATCAGTAAATAAGACATTGCCAAACTTAATAGAAGTGGTGTGTTTTCAGATAAAACCCCAGAGACACCACAGATCAAGGTTATTTTTGACATTATGACACAATTTGGTGGAAGGGGCCAGGAATGTCTTACGGATCTGAGGAAAGATTTTTTCGTGGTAAAAAAAGATGGAAAAGGTAGATGCTATCTGTGCATGGCGTACAATGAGGCAGATAAGACACATCATGTTGTTGGTAAAGAAAAAGCAAAACAACCGCGTCTTTATGAAAATCAGGGTCCAAACTGCCCTCTCAAAACCTTTGAAAAGTATATTTCAAAGTTAAATTCCAACTGCAATAGATTGTTCATACATTAAGGGGCTGCAGAGAAAGATGCGCCATGGTATTACGACAGACCAGTTGAAGTGAACACCTTGGGAAAATTAATGTCAAAATTGTCTGAAAAGGCAAATCTTAGCAAAATGTATATCTTATTTGCTTAAGATGGGATACTCCGACCAAGCAATTATGGCCGTTACGCGACATCGCAACTCGTAAAGCCTTGCATCATATATCAAGCCGGATGATGATGAGCAATGTGAGCACTGCAATACATTTGGCAGGACATGCCAACAGTAACAGACGTCATAGTCAAAAGCAACTTACCAAAGTTGCTAGTCATGTTAACCCATCCAATCACCCCTTGCGATTACACAAAGCGATGCCCAAGTTCAACAACCAATGAATATTACTTTTTCATCTAATTCTTTTTCACAGAGTCTTACACTGCAGATGTCAACTGGAAACATTTCATACAGCACTATCAACCTGAACATTCACAACTGTGGCAAGTGAACGGGACAGACAAAGTCAATTACACTGAATATTACAAACGTTCGTTAGTTCAAATAGTTGTTTGAATTTAAAACATGTAAATGCATTATAACTCAGTTGTATACGCACATTGGTATATCCCTAAGGTTTATTATTTACTGTTGTTTCCAAAATGGTTCCTTGTTTATTATGGCATTTTCCATTTTCCGCTATTGCATTATGGTCGGTCTATTATTGACATTTCTGTTGTATAGCTAAAAATATTGTTTTTAATTCTGAAATTGAATTGCACATAATAAATAAATTTGAAATGGAGTTTTATTTGATTAATTCCTACGCATCGGAACTAAATACCGTTTATTTTTACCGAAATAACCAACGGTTACCCGTCGATTATTTCTTAATTAAAGTAATGCTCAACAAACTCTTTAAACCATGTCTTTTAACTTTAATGCTGTGAAAGGCAGTAAGTAAAATTTAATTTAAATTGTAAGAAAATAAAAATACTTGTATGATTTCATTTGCCCTTCGTAAATATTTGTTTAGACGACAATTTGTCATAGGCTTATTTCAAACTATTCGGTGTTCAACGGAACTTTAATGCAGTATATAAATGTTTCAATTACTGGTTTCCGATTGTTTTTATTATAATTTAAGAATTGCTTTGTTGTTGCATTTTATGTGTGTTTGTATATTTGTTTTCTGTTTACTTTTTGTTTTTTGAAAAAAACAAAACATTATCCTCCAAATAATTGATATTGCTGTGAACATGTTTTAACTAATTATTTTTGTTCATAAAACGTTTTCATTTTCGCATTGCATCTCTTATGCTAAATCAGACCGAGCAGATTGTCATTAAAACGGACTTAGTTATAAATATATCAGTTAGAATATGTGTACGTATTTATTAGTACATGGTGTCATTTATATGTTAAATTTTCTATTTAATAATGTGTACTTATACATTATATGTGGCTGGGAGCGCGATTTGGACTATTCTGGTAAAAAAATGACTTTTTCAGTAAAGCATATATTATCAAAGTAAAACATCATTATAATAAATATTCGACATTTGATCATTTGATTCCAAACAATGACGAAGTTATGCCATTGTTTTGTGTATCACATCACAAACGCGAATAGCGCTTTTTTAATGAAATTACGTTTCAATTCAATGAGTATCATTACATATTATGCTGATCAGTTTATGTTAATACTAACTCCATTGTTTGTCAATGAACATAATTGATAACAAAGTACAAAACTACTTGCAGTTTTATACATCATTAAATGCTCATGGTTACCATGGAAACAAAAAATGTGTGTTTCATAGTTATAACCATTTGAAAGAAATTAAGACAAAACATAACATCAAAATCAACATAATAAGGTCTGGACAGATATGGAACATGGTTATTATATTCAATGTATTAAAAATGACTCCAAGTTTTCTGGCAATAGACATGTATTAAGAAATTGAATATTTTGTTTTGCTTCGAACTTGACACAAAACATAATAACTGCTAATGATACAATTTATGTTGTACATAAATATACACATATATATATATATATATATATATATATATATATATATATATATATATATATATATATATATATAAATATATATGAATCTATAATTTTTTGTGTTGTTGTTTGTTCCACGATAGATCCATTTAATGAGACAACATCAATTAAGATAACAGTTGCTATGGAAACAGTAAATTGTCAATTGCATATACATGATATTTGTTATCAACAATGTATTTATAGTCAATATATTATCAAACTGAGCATAAATGTAGATATAAAACAAAATTCAATCATTGCATAGGAAGGGGTTCAAAACATGCTTTTCACCTAATTTAAAGCAAAATTGTAGCAATAAACACTACATATTTAATGCCACACGTCACCATAGATTGAACTTACCACAACAAAATGTGTTTTTATATTTTGATGCCAATATGAACTGCAACTGATATTTTTAGAAAACATACCATGTAATACAGTGTATTTATTATGATGTTGATAATTTTATATACAGAATATCACTACGAGAGAGTTAATTTTATCCCATTTTCAACGCGACATTTACGGTATAACACTTTGTGGAATATACTTGCCTGTCTTCAACACTGTGGGATATACCTGTCTAGTGCACGGACTTCTTTTTACTTTATCACTGAATGCTTTTTCATGATTAATAAAGTCGAGAAAACTTAAGCTTTAACATTATACGACGTTCAACCTTTAAATCTACTCATATGACATAATTGTTAGCCATCCGTATAATGAATCAGCTAATTTAAGGCGTCATAAAATGACTCTTTTTGTGTCATTTTCCCCCCAAAAATTGACGATTTATTATAACCGCGACTTATTTCACATGTACATGTACTGTATATCGACATACGGTATTTGAATTGTCAATTTATCACATTTTCCTTATTTCGTGTAATTTGCGTTGTTTATAATCAATGCATATACTTTTTACATTTAAGAATGTACAACAAGCCATAAAAATATCGCACAATTCATAAATAATTTGCAATATTTGCTATCCGATTTAGTTCACGTTTATCATAGAGCTGTGTAAAGTATAAGATGGTAAAAAAAGCACCACACTGGCATTCGGAACGTCCCATTTTGTACACGGGTATATCCACTGATTTATCTGTTGTGTAATAGAATGTTTCCATTCTTTATGTATTTATATATTAAATTATTTTCTTGTACACAATACGGGCATTTATCATAGAAAAATAACATTGTGCAAGTTTAAACATAATTATGTTTGTATGCAGAAATCTGCAAATGCATCCTATTTTACCAACGGCTATTATTTGATAAACTGCCCCGGTTCATTTTAACAGCAGTAATGTACATAGAGTACATGACGTAGTGTGTAACGCATCAAAAAGTTTATCGCGTTCATAAAATCATTTGAAAATAGTGATAGGATGGCATGAGGGTTTTTATTTAACTATGCTAAAATGATTATTAAAGACCCTAGATGCAAAATCGCCAATTATTGAGTTAAATGGATTATTAGATGGATTTTAAAGGATTATTAAAGGTAAGATACTAGTTCGAACGTGTTTTGGTTTTTATTTGTACTTTCGTCGTTCCCTGTTCTCGGCGAAATGATTTTAACATGGGGGCCATTAATGCATTGGATCACACACGGCATACCCATAACATTTAATAAAAAACACGTTCTGTGCGTCCTTAAATTCGTCGTGTGAAGTCGGAAAACGTATTGCCCTGCATATTAAGTCAAATAAAGTGTCAGTTTCTGCAATTGTCTGTTTACTCGTCGATAGTGTACATGTAGAATCTATGTTGACATCGCCGCCATATTGGATTTTGATCGTTTTCTTTCGAAAATAAAATGAATTATATTCAAGTAAAATCTTCTCTTCGCGGTCGTTATGTGTTACAATTCGCATGCTGCGTAAAACTGAATCTAGGCATATGGTGATATTTTTACTAGTTTTACAGTTTGCGTGTGATTTTTTTAAGACTATTTTGCGTACCAGAACAAATACATTGGATTAGCGTTGAATACAGAGAAGTTTATGTTGCTCGGCTCGAACACCGAAAGCGCTCGCCAAGGCTCGCGCTCCCGGCGTTCTAAGCCTCGCAACATAAACTTCTCTGTATTCAACGCTAACCTTGTATTCTCTATATATTTTATATTTAAGAACGTAAGCAATAAACAGTTAACACTTTGAAAAAATAAAACATGAATAACTTCTTTTCTAACAAGAATTGTTTAATTCCTTGCTTTTTTAAACAAGTATGATGACAAGATGTTCAAGATGACCGTAGTCAATTATGTTTTTGTTATAATATTTTAAGTAACTTTTCTGAAATAGTCTATATTATTGGCGTGACCCATTGGCTACGTTTACCTCGTGTGCATAATTTGATCATTGTCTAATGAAGATAAATGTGCTATGTCATATCAACTATGTGACCGTGCTTTTGGTAAACAAAATGGTGTTATTTATTTCATTTATAGTTCTTAATAAACTTTTTCCGTCGGATTTTGTTTGTGTCGATCGTAGTTTATAAATTACTGCTGCTTGAGTGATTGTATTTTACATACATATTTTTCACCAATGAAGGTTCACATTTTTTATTTAGATTCATGTTTGATATAACCAGTGTTATGGCTCGATTAGTAACTATTATATTTTAACACTCGTCGAGCGTTACTGGAAAAGGTATTGCTTCAAGAGTTACGACATTTTGCAAACACGTCAGCAAGCATGAACTTTGGCAAATGTACATATATTTTTGACATTACAGGGCATATGTTTGATAAAGATAAATATAGAATGGTAAAATTGTTTTGTTGCGTAACGTTTAAGAATTGTACATTGATGCAACTTTATAAAATGTTACCCAACATGCTAACGTTCGCATCAATGTATTTGTGTTTTTGTTATATTAAACATGGGCTCACGCCACTTTAAACTGCTAAGTAAATGATGTCTAAATATGTATATACCTTTGTTTCTATCACACTTGACAAACTGAACTGTTTTCATTATGTGTTGTTGACGATGTTAATTGTACAAGTCGAAACATACTGTCTGTCTGTCTGTCTGTCTGTCTGTCTGTCTGTCTGTCTGTCCTTCTGTCTGTCTGTCTGTCTGTCTGTCTGTATTATGGTCAATCTGTTAAATGTTCGTCGTGTTTTACGGACACATATCTAGTTACAGTCTAATGTTGGCTCTTTTGACCTGTGCACGGAACATTATTCGAAACAGAGTCACCCAATGCTCAATTTAGCTATGCGGGTCCGGAAATGTCTTTTGTTAGAAAAAGTTGACGACGGATTATACAGGATGTTCGTCACACCATCCTAACCCTAACCCGACACGAAAACGACGATGGACGCCGGAAAAACACGCACTACAATAGCCTAACATTCAGCGAAATGCTCTATGATAAACAACATATTGTATTGACACTAACTTCGTGACCTGTTTATTCAGTACATCAAGTATTAACATATTCCATTAATTATTATGCATAAATAGTTCAAAGTCCATACTTTCTAAAATGTACTTCATTGGAGTCAGACAGAGGTTAATTATAATTATACACGAAAATAATTAAGTGTTTATAATACATGTTCAATTTATATTCTATGCAAAACGTGAACGCACATAAAAGGGGCAGTCAAATGATTGCATTTATCACGGATAAATAACAAGGGTCTGTCATATTCAACGCTTATTGTTAACCTTAATTGAAAAAAACACACGATTATCATTCTTTTCCTGAGATAAACATTTTTCATTCATCGATAACATAGGTGGTAATTTACTTCTTTTTTTGAACCGATTTGATATCGATTTCAGTTCACAACTTTCCAAGAAAAATATCTTATTGTTCAATGCCGTTCTTCAAAATGGTATTGAAACTAAATTGTTTGGAAAAACACTCCGTTTTGGAATCTGATGTTATTTTTTTTATCTTGACATCCCATGTTACTGTTTTGGATGTTACAATCATGCGATCTGAGCTAAACATGTTTAAATATCATATTAATTAGCAGAGTGTCTTAAAAGGTAATATTAATATTTTAAAGTTTCTTGCTAGCCTTTCTGTCTAAATTTATTTGACTGATTGATAGGGCCTCAAGTTTACTTACATTGCAAACACTAACACATTCACATTTTACAATTGCGAACTCAACTGACGTTTTTTCGTTGTCATCAATAACTGTCGGTTCCAATTATTACAAAAAAGGTGAAAATGTCCGTTTCGATGAATGCTTTGGACAATGTATTAAATAGCTATGCAGCGAATCGTGTAAATGGGAAACATACCTTTAACCATACTTTTTATGGTAAGAATTCTCTGGATAACAACTACAGTAAATCCCTTATCAGAGCGCCGCTGTTGAAACACTGAAATGTCGTCCCACATAAGCCTGTATGGGTAGGGACTAAACTGTCCGCTTGTATTGAATTTTTCGTTTAATGGAAGTTTCTTATTAACGAAAATTAAGTTTAGTCTGAAAAGTGTCGCGAACCGCACTGGGTAATCTGCGACGAAACTTTACAAACATACATTAAGCCCGATTTTCTTATGGAATGGCTTATTCTATCTTTCCATATTTGCGTTAGGGATTTTTTCCGAACAGAATACTATATCGGAATAGGAAATAATCTAGTGCATAGAGCGACGATGACAAATATGATAAAATGTATGGCTGTAATTTCACTTGATTTAAAAAAAAATAATTAAACATTGATGTTAACATTTTCAGATTATCATGAAATGATTATGAAATGAACGTGTTTTTTTGGCTGTTTCCACTGTTTTTTTTCTTATTACTAAGTTGAGAATAAAGACTCAATAGACCAACTCAGTATGAACATAAACACACAACACTCTCAGTAATAATTTAGTATTATCTTTATTACTATAAATTTCACGCAGATATGAATGTTTGATATGGATCACGATCTGCTGTAAAATGCTTAAGGGAATGCAATATTTGTTCTGTTCTGTTCTTATGGAACGCATTGACTGCCTTATAATACTAAAACTTGTGATATTACGTCAATCTGACTGTGCACGAATGCACGTTCTGTTCTTTGAACGACAAAACAAGGATTATTTAATTTTACCATAAATATTCGCATTTATTGTAATAATTGTATTATTAAAACAACATATTTCGTAGATAAAATCTTTTTCAAAGTATTCCGTTAAGTAAAAATGTTAACGTCATATTCATGCCCTTGTTTGATATATACAAAACTGTGATGAAACATCAATTTATACTCCAGGATGACCGGACCACGATCGCTTAAACTGTATCTATTTATACCGAGGAATAATAAACACGTTAATGTAAGAAGTCTGATTGCTTGTTTGTGGCATATCTCATGAGGACTCGCGAGCACGCAATCGTATGTAACAGACATGGATTGACAACAAACATTACTGAATTGTCAATAGTAAGCTTAAATGTCAACCTTTTCCAAAGTAGGATGTATATGCTTCGAATGTATTTTATATCCAAAAATCCCAGGTTTAACCGAACGGTTTGATACTATTAAAAAAGCGAAATTCAAATATATGTTTTCGTTACACACGCTTATCAAATCTAATGATATAAGAGGTCTTTGTATCCGAATTTACCTCTTGTTAAATAAAATCAAATAAATGATACGCTTATTTGATGTTTGAAAAACAAATCCTTTTATGATTATAGAGAAGGTTACATGAACGTAATTATATTATTATATAACATATATTCTTAATACTATTTTTTCTCTTCATAAATCGCAGATTCTCTGAAAAAAATTAACATATCTGCATCACAAAAGTATATATAAATTGTGTTAAAATAATGTCCTGGGAATTATCCGGAAGCAACAATCGATCCTTGCATCCTTCATTAAATTACTCCTACGACATCTCGAAATTGTGTTATCGTGAATCGAAGGGATTTAATCACTATAAATTAAATAACTCGCTCCCACCTAAAGGTCTCGCGAGATAACGCAAGATATGTCTGTCGCGGAATTCTTATGAGCAAACAAACGCAGATACGATTTGAACCCGTTTATACTGAGACGCGACACGCATACAGTAATGGTTTTTGTGTGTATGACATACACGTTCCTTGCTAACGGATACTGACATTAAAACGACGTAAAATGTAAACGTACTTTCTATTATTATTCATTAAACAGTGAACTCATAGACGGAATACGCCATGGAAGAAACTGAAGTTTTCAATGATACTATAATATTATAATGATGACGATTCTAAGGACAGTGATACTGATATGAATGATGAATGATGTGGAATGATAATGAAAAGCTCCGCATACGCTTTTGGTTAACGTTTATCGTTAATGTGGTGGCATTCAAATGCGGCGATATATCGCATGATTTAATTTTAAACAACTTAAAACACTTTTATCCGATGAGTATAAGCCCAATTTATCAAAACCATATTGTCACTATAATTTGATCAAAGCGATTATTCCAATAATTGAAATAAATTAACCGGTATGCTATTCTGATACATGCAATTGAAGAACATTATCGATGCTATTTGTATAGTTTTGCAATCAAAAGCAATCAAAGCGCATCGTATCCATTTTACATTGCATGATCCTCGCTTAGCTCGCCAATACCATGGTGTACATTTAGTTTTGAATGCAATATATTATTTGTAATGTAAAAAGACATGTTGCAATAATATCCGTATGGGGAAACTCGGTTACTTGAAAGAAATCAAAGCTTTTAAAATGGGTTAATTATTAGCTATCGAAATATAAACACATATAACTTAAGCTTCACCAGCAAGTGAGAACCCTAAATTAACGATTCGTCTCTTGATGAATGACAAGTGAAAGCATAAAAAATATACATCACTCAAAATATGGGTGAAACAATTCATATGATTTTTTTTCAGATCTTTCCATACTCAAAATACTTACAATTGATACAAGTTCACCATGGGCATCACATGCAAAGAGACTGTGCAAAGAACTTAGTTCAATAGAGGTTTTTAATTATGTTGGCTGATTGATAACATACCGATGGCAAGTGTGCGTGTTGACTTGCTAGATTAACAGAGGACGATAAAACAGTGCCGAATTGAAAAGTTTTCACGGCCAGAATAACAACAATACTCATGTGTAGCCCATGCTAGCGCCGAGCATGGGACGTATTTGCACTATAACTAACGCGCTTCGTTTCGTCATTCGTGAAAGAGAGAGAGAGAGAGCTATTTCTATTCAGCATGCGCAAATACGAAAAGGCGACATATATCCTAATCGTCGCCGTGGTAAGCGTCATTCTGGTATGGACGCATTAATTAGACTTCGGAATGCTTTGTCAATATCGCACTTGCTGTGTTGTAACTGTTTAATTTAAAGCATAATGTTGTCTCTAGTAGAATTGCGCCAAGAAGCAATTAGCCCTCTCCTATGACTTCACAAAAGCCAGTATGCAAACGTTTTTTGTCGAATCGAATAAACCAATAAGTTTGACCACACACGTGTACACGAGATTACTTTTTAATGTCAAAGTTTACAAACAACCACTAAAATATGCCATACGCTATGACGCATTCGGACTATCTTTAGACATGTTTATATCGGCCGCGTTCAAATCTATATCGGCAAAACTGAGCTGAGTCACGGCAACAATCGACGCCATAATGTTTATTTTTGTGGTAACAATATGAAATGCGTCTTCATATGCGCTCATTATTTTAGTTAAACATATTATTGTGCATAATATCACATTTAAAAAAATAGGAATGTAGTGACAGTAGCAAAATAGTACTTAATTTAATACCAAATATGCGTAATCCTATTTGACAAAATATTGTGTCACCTTCTTATATGTTTAACAATGACATCAATAAAACTCGAAATACACCTTTATCGACAAATATATATATATATATATATATATCAAAGCATTCTAGAAGAAAACATGTTCAAGGATTTGTCTTTAACAAAATGCCACTTAATATCTTTACTAATATCTTAATTGCACGAGTTAAACCGCTTCCAATCATTTTGATTGGTCATTTGCTATGTTATTTTCTATGTATATAGATAGATAGATAGATAGATAGATAGATAGATAGATAGATAGATAGATAGATAGATAGATAGATAGATAGATATACCACAGAGAGAGAGAGAAAGAGAGAGAGAGAGAGAGAGAGAGAGAGAGAGAGAACTGAGAGGAGAGAGAGAGCGAAAAGGAGAGAGCGAGAGAAGGGAGAGAGAAGCGAGAGAGAGGAGAGATAGAGCGATAGAGTGCGGATAGACTCGCTCCGCGCTCGCTCTCGCTCTCTAATCATCGTCTCTCTAGATGATAGTCTCTGATAGATAGATCTGATCGCTCTCTTCTCTATGATAGATAGATCTCTCCTCTTAGATAGTAGATAGTCGATAGATAGATAGATAGATAGATAGATATTCCTCGCTAGATATATATAGTCGATAGATATGTAGATAGATATAGATATATATATTCCCTGTATAGCGGGTGTCGATACAAGACCTAGTTCTGTGGCGACGATATAAAACCTTGTTGCAGGGTGTTGTAATATATGCTATATAAAGCCCAACAACTTTAGGACTCAAATATTTTTTTTTAACAAATTACTTTTGCTAAATTTAAGTCCCGTACGATATTTTTGATTGAATCAAATAACTAATATTGCTATAATATTATTTACTTTCTGGTTGTTGGAATACAATGATATAATAAAATAAAATTATCTCACACTGTGAACATGTTAAATTATCATTAAAAAAATAAAATAAAAGAACGAAACTTATATTTATTATACAATTTGTAATAATGATGATGATAGTGATAATGATGATAATATTAAAAATAATACTAATACATTTTAAAATAATATTTACTATAATAATTATATAATTAATAATAATAATAAATTTGCTGTTCCATGCCGTTAAGGCATAATGTATTTCCGCAGACCATGCTTTCATTTAATTCAATTATTTTGGCATTTGCGATCAGCAAAAATGCAACATATATAATTGTTAATTTGTTATAATTATCTCTATGTAAAATATCACAGAGATCTAATCATATAAAACACATCAATTATCCACAATGTGATGCGAGTAATGGACGTTGCGTGCTATTATCTAGTGTTGCCGCGACGTTAATTACTAATTTTGTGTGATGACATTTGAAGATGAAAACAATTATTGTTTCTAAAAGCATATTTGCAGATGTTATCAAAGAATGTCGACATTAAATATATACCAACAATTAACTAAACACTCGTTTGATAGTCCAAAAAAATAACTTAGAGAATTGTTAGGCTTTACGAATGGGGCATTTAAGGCGAGACTCACCCGAGGTTAAAATGTTTGTGCCTGTGGCGAATTTCAGATCATATGTTATTTTTCCCAAATTAATCATTAATAGGTGCTATAAATATTTGAGGCGAGGTACAGCATCGACACTGTCTCGTCCAGTTCGCAATTATATCAATTTATATGACGATCATATTGATTTTTATGCCTCCGGATGGAATGATCGGGGTTGTACTGTTTTTGGCCTGTCTGTCTGTCATTCTGTCACTCTGTCATTCTGTCTCAAAACTTTAACCTTGGTTAAAGTTTTGCAATAACTTTTGCAATATCGAAGATAGCATTTTGATATTTTGCATGCATGTGTATCTCATAGAGCTGCAAGTTTTGAGTGTTGAAAAGTCAAGGTCAAGGCCATCCTTCAAAGTCAAAGGTCAAATATATGGCGCAATAGGAGGCATTGTGTTTCTGACAAACACATCTCTTTTTTTGTTAAGCTTTTTCACGTTTTTTTGGTTGGAGGGTGGGGGCGTTAACAGTTCATTTACATATATTAAATAAGAACACACACATTAAGTTTGTAAGAAAAATAATAAAGACAAATACCTCTCTATTGATATTTGCTGTGTTATACTTCAAAAGATTCATCCTAATGTAGCTGTAAAACTCCCGCAAAATGGCCAATAGTAATGACATCCGTATGTGTAAAACATTTAGTTTACTATATACGTATTTGATAAATTTATACTTAATTAAACATACATCACTGTCTGATCGATAAGTACAAAGGACCCCGAGTGCTACTGCAACTTCAACAGTTTTACTGATTGCTGTGCCAAGTGTACGGTGCTGAAAGACGTAAGACCCCATATGCCAGATAACGAAGACCTGAAATAGCAACTTCGGAATAACGTTAGGGCCTTCATGGTTATTACATTAAAATCCAGAGGGCGACCATGCGATAGTGCTATAGTATGATGGCGACAATACGATAGTACGATGGTGAAAATGCAATAGTACGATGGCGACAATGCGAAAACGCGATAATACAATGGCGACATTGCGATAGTGCGATGGCGACAATGCGACAACGCGATAGTACGATGGCGACAATGCAACTGTCATATCATACTGTCGCCATCGTATCATTGCACTGTCGCCATCGTACTATTGCATTGTCGCAATCGTATTGTTGCACTGTCGTCATCGTATTATCGCTCTATCGCATTGTCGCCATCGTTCTATCGCACTGTCGCCACTCGCCATCGAATCATCGCAATCGTGTTATCGCATTGTCGCCATCGTACTATCGCGTTGTCGTACAGTCGTCATCTTATAATCACAATGTCGCCATCGTACTATCGCACCGTCGCCATCGTATTGTCGTACTGTCGTCATCGTATTATCACACTATCACATTGTCGCCATCTTACTATCGCACTGTCGCCATCGTATTGTCGCACTGTCGTCATCGTATTATCGCTCTATCTCATTGTCGCAATCGTTCAATCGCACTGTCGCCATCGCATCGTCGCAATGTCACCAATGTTTTATCGCATAGTCGACCTCTAACTTTCGCGATGTCGCATTGTCGCCATCGTACTATCGCATTGTTGCCATCTTACTATCGCTTTGTCGCCATCGTACTATGACCATGAATTTTACGATATACTGATGATCCCTAATCGTACATCATTTCTTTTATAAAGCACGTAAAGGCTGGAGTTATTCCACTCCGAGAGACATCTTTGAAGACTATAATTATCATTGATTGCTTCGTGTATATGCGTGCTTTGTTTTTTTTTTAAACTATGTATCTTGAATCACAGTTGCCAATTGTCTTCTAATTATAACTTATTTCACACGAGCGTTACAATCCCTTGCTTTTTCCAATGTTAAAAAAATAACAATTATAAGTGTTTTACCTAAGAAAAAGAAACAGAAGGAAAGATGAGTATTGTGAATTTTGTTTTGTTTCGTTTGAACTGATATTGCGCCATATCGATGTGTAATCGATTCATACGTCATTGCTCTGTAAACTTACCAACACGGGACTTGTTCTGACATTACAAGTTGTCTGTAAAATAGCAAGTAACATGGATGGATTCTGGTTCTGTAAATTGCAAAACATTCACAAAATAATTTGGGAAACGATGTTTATTCAAAACTCATAATACATACCTTACTATATTAAGTAACAAATTTGTACAGTTGTCATGCCATTGTCACCGTTGCTTGGTCATTATAAATATTCGGCCCTAGGGCAGGGCTCGACATTAACTTTTGAAGCCACTTGTCCAGTCGGACAAGTAGACCATAATTTCACATGTCCTGACCAAAAGCAACTCGTCCTGACCATTATATCTTATTCTACTCAGTACTTTGCAAAAATAATGAAATAATACAAAATGCTCAGATCATAAAGACTTGAATCGTTCAAAATACATGTAAACATAATTGTAAGGCCATTTCAATACAAAAAGAACTGACTAGAATAACATGAAAACTCAATATTATTGATTTTTAAACATTATACAAAGCCATAATACCTTACAAAAACTTGTGTGTTGCCAACATCAAACAGAAAATGTTAAAAGTGATGTATATGTACAGTACTTAACTGATATTAAAAAAACAAAATCATTCTATACATAGAGAGGACGTCACTACTTTAATTGTCTGTAAGATCGGTGTGTACCGGTGTCGTAAAATGCATATTCTTTACAAGGGAGAATATTCTTGTTATCTTGACAAAGAAAAAAATGTTAAGGGTTGCTTCCCTTGTAAACAGTACAATGAAGTACATGTATCACATGGAACTATCTATTTTCGGATACCCACGGCTGCTGATTACGCTCCGCTCATACATCACCTAGGAATTGAGAGTAACGTAATGAATAGACCGGGGGTGTCCGACGATGGGAACTATCGGAATATCTCGGGCTTCGACGATTAAACGTATAAAAAATATACTCGGAAAAGTTGAGTGATATCTCCACAGAAATAATGGCTATAAAGGCATTTTTTCTAAGTTATACAATTATAATGACCACTTGTCCCGTCGGACTAGCAAATTCTATATTTACTTGTCCGGACTAACAATTTGGTTGGCCCGGACACTCGGACTACCTTTAATGTCGAGCCCTGCCCTAGGGCCGATTATTTATAATCGGCCCTCAGAATGTGTTCGCGTGACGTTCAATAGCCTCCACATTCAGTCTTAGCCACAAATCAACGAAAAAATCAATTATAATTAGATTATTTTATGACAGGTAGCACGCAATTTGGATAATACACATATCGATTGAAACTGAAACTTAGATTGATGCCTCTATTTGAGCTTTAACAGAATCCACCGAACAGCAAAATTTAAAAAGTAAAAGACACACTTACCTCTATGACAACTTTAATTCAATGCTTTATATGCAATCCGTTTTCTGTTATTCTATCCGTTTATCTATATTTATTTTGAATCACATTTTTTAAACGACTGTCACCAAAGCACGATTTACAAAATCGAATGACTTGTCGGAGCGATAAAAAGAATTTTATCAAAGCTTCCAATTATGCACGACAAGTGCACAAACCAAATTACGTTTTTGTTTTCGTTCGATGCTTCAAACATATAGAGAATACTAGGTTAGCGTTGAATACAGAGAAGTTTATGTTGCGAGGCTTAGAACGCCGGAAGCGCGAGCCTTGGCGAGCGCTTTCGGTGTTCGAGCCGAGCAACATAAACTTCTCTGTATTCAACGCTAATCCTAGTATTCTATTTATCCCATTTGATTTTTACAACGTGACATTTAACATAAATAGATCTAATAACCTTAACAATATTTTAATTCATTCATAAAAGCGCTTAAAATCTAACAAATGTAACCATGCGTAGTAATATACATGTATTTGTTCTGGTACGCAAAATAGTCTTTAAAAAATTCACACACAAACTGTAAAACAAGTAAAAATATCATCATATGCCTACATTCAATTTTACGCAGTATGCGAATTTTAACACATTACGACCGCGAAAAGAAGATTTTACTTTACTATAATTCATTTTATTTTCGAAAGAAAATGATCAAAATCCAATATGGCGGCGATTGCTCCTGACAACATGCTGTCGATGTCAACATACATGTACACCATCGACGACCTAGTTCTGGGTACCATAACTTTAAATGTCGCTTTTTATGATTTTTGACTGGCGCGACTTTGTACAGGTCTGTCAATACTAAATAAACTGTACGCTGAAGTTTCTTTAGCTATCGAAGACCTTGACAATTTTGACGAGTGAACAGACAATTGCAGCGACTGACACTTTATTTGACAACATATACAGGGCAATACGTTTTCCGACTTCGGACGATGAATTTAAGGACGCGCAGAACGTGTTTTTTATATAATGTTATGGGTTTGCCGTGTGTGATCCGATGCATCAATGGCGCCCATGTTAAAATCATTTCCCCGAGCACAGGGAACGACAAAAGTACAAACAAAAATCAAAACACGTAACAACTAGTATCTTACCTTTAATTATCCTTTAAAATCCATCTTATAATCCATTTAACTCAATAATTGACGATTTTGCATCTAGGGTCTTTAATAATTATTTTAGCATAGTTAAATAAAGACCCTTATGCCATTCTATCACTTTATTCAAATGAGTTTATGAACGCGATAAACTTTCTTCTTCGTCACACGCTACGTCATGTGCTCTACATTACTGCTGTTCAAATGAACCGGAGCAGTTTATCTAATAATAGCCGTTGGTAAACTCGGTTGCATTTGCATTTCTGCATACAAACATAATTATGTTTAAACTTGCACAATGTTTTATTTATCTATGGTAAATGCCCTTATTGTACGAGAAATTAATTTAATATATAAATACACAAAGAATGGAAAACATTCCAGTACACAACAGATAAATGAGTAGAAAATACCCGTGTACAAAATGGGACGTTCCCAATTCCAGTGTGGTGCTATTTTTACCATCTTATACTTTACACAGCTCTATGCCTAACGTGAATTAAATAGGAAAGCAAACATAGCAGATTATTCATGAACTGTGCGATATGTGTATGGCTTGTTGTACATTCTTAATATTTAAGTTAAATGTCAAAAGTATATGCTTTGGTTATAAACAATGCACGTTACACGAAATAAGGAAAATGTGATCAATTGACAATTAAGATATGTCGACATACAGTACATGTAGAAAACATGTTAAATAAGTCGCGTTTATAATAAATCGTCAAAAAAATGGGGAAAATGACGCAATAAGTATGTAATTTTATGACGCCATCAATCAGCTGATTAATTATACGGATGGCGAAAAATTATGTCATATGACTAGATTTAAAGGTTGAAGGTCGTATAATTTTGAAGCTCAAGTTTTGTCGACTTTGTTTCTTATGAAAAATCATTCATTGGTAAAATAAATATAAATAAAAAAATAACAAAACAAAAATCGTGTAATTTTATATTTTATTTCAACAGTTCTTTTGGTGAATATGTCATATATATATTTTTCTGCAAAATATGCACATTTTCTTCTAATAGGTGACCTTAAAATTCGATCAATGAACCAAACAATATCGACCTAATTTTAGCGCATATCGCATGACGTCATTTAAAAAGTAGTCCGTGCACGCGACAGGTATATTCCACAGTGTTGAATACAAGCAGGTATATTCCACAACGTGTTTTACCGTCAATGTCGCGGTGAAAATGGGATAAATTGAATATAAACCTTTCACGTCCTAATAGCTAAAACTGGTGTTTTCGTCACAGATATGACGTCACAGAAATACGCCATGAATTGCGCAATGTATTGAATGAAAATAAAAGTACGGAAAGCTGATTTCGTAATAAATTTTAGAGGAAGAACAAAACAAAAATAACATAAACAAAGTAAGATATTTATCATAGACGTATATCACATATCGTTACTAAAAATAGTAACAAAATGATGCCGCGACAGGGTCGTTATTCGTATCTAGCGGGCCAATATAAATTATATCATCCCGCTGAGCCGGGCCGATTTTTTATATCAGAAAAGAATGGAATCGCACGACTTTTACTGAACAAAATGAAATGGCGTCCACATTCAGCCTTAGCCAACGGTGATCAATAAAATTGAGCTACAACTCAAGAGAGAATCGAACATGATTACAATGACACGTAGCACACAATTTGGATAGTACAAATATCGATTGAAACTGAAACTCATTGTACATTAAATTATGCCTCTATTTGTGTTTAACCAACATTCGTCAAACACTGTGAAACAGCAAAATTTATAAAAAAAAGACACACATACCTCGATGACAACTTAAATCCGGTTCTTATAATAATAAAATAACACAAATTTGTAATTTCGTTTTCTGTTATTCCATCCGTTTATCTACTTTGATTTTAATTCACACTTTTTTAAACGATTGCAACGAATGCTTAACACTGTCCTGCATAAACACGATTTACGAAATCGAATGTCGAAGCGATTATAATAATTATATTTCTATCGAAGCTCCCAATTATGAATGTCAAACACAAAATCCGAAATACGTTTTGGAATCGTTTGATGCTTAAAAATAATAATTGTTAAATAAAAACCCTCCACGTCCGAATGGTTGTCATAAAATCAGAGAGTCTATGTAATTTCGTCATTTACATTACGTCACATGAGGCACGTCATCAATTGCGTAATCAATTGAATGAAAATAAAATAAAAGTACGGAAGGCTGTTTCTATTTAAATTTTAGTTAAGGACCAAAAAAGTTTAATATGTGATATAAACGATAACACACGGCAGAGCTGGGCCGGACGACTAAAATCGGCCCTAGCCGCATAATGGCCCTCGGGCCGTTATGTCGGGAGCGGACCGAAAAATATCAATAAAATAATACATTTTTTTTAATAAATATAATAATTAAACATTACACATAGAAAAAATAATAATTATAATAATATTGGTAATAATAATAATAATACTAATATTAATAGTAATAATAATAATAATAGTAATAATAATAATAATCATTAAAAGAAGAATAAGAGGAAGAAGAAGGAGAAATATAATAAAAATAATAAAAATAAGAACAAATAGAATCAGTATAATAGTAATAAAATAAATAATAATACTTATTATTATTATTTATTATGATGTATTTTGGCTTTGTTTAAGGCATCATGTTTATAAATAATCCACTGAGAACAGCAACCCTGGAGCCCAGAGCTTACAAACACTTACTAAGATTGGCTGAAAATGATCTGAATCATGAATTTGAGATATATTGGAAACGGTCATGTTGTATTACAGTTCGTTGTACATGTATTTGTTTAATTGTGAGACGGATCGAACAATAACAGTAGGTGTCGGCTACAAATTATAGGCTATAAGACGTTTAACTGTGCAATACGGAGATATATTTGGACGAGCACACAGTTTGACGTCATATTGGACGAGCTGTTAGGCGAAAATGACTTCAAACTGTGTGCGAGTCCAAACATATCACGTTTTGTACAGTTTAAACGTCTCATAAGCTTTTTATTTCCTTTCTTCAGCTCTTGGTTTCATTTTACTTTTGATTTTAAAACGGCTTTTATCGTTATAAAACAATTGCTTAGTGCACTTGTACTCAACTGTCCAATATGGAAAAAATAAAGACTTTCTGGATCCAATACCGGAATATATTGGACGGGCACGTGGTACATATAAAGAATGGCGATTGGATGAATTTATTGGATATAGAATAAGTAGATATATTACCCAACAAAATAACGATATGAATACGTCTTGAATAAACGTACATGTTGGAACAAAGTCACATGGAATCCTAATATTACATTACACAGGTCCATCATGTTTCCAGACATAAACATACATTATGTCATATTAGATATTACAACGTGTTATATGTACATAAATTATAATTGTTATATGAACCTCACACACAGGCCATACCAGTAATTGGTTTGCTGATCTCCGATCTCTCTGTATTCGTCAAATATGTTTTGTGAAGCATTTTGGAAAAATAAAATGCAAAATAAAACAAATTCACTTTTTATTGGCATGTTAGTCTTTGAACGTGCCAGTTAGCAGTATTATGTTGGTAACTGAATGCGGCGCACATCAACAATATAGACATATGCGTATCAGTACACCTTTGATTTTAAGACGCTGACCTTGAAAATTTATTATAAAACATTTGATTAAAAGTTCTGCTTCAGAACTCCACAATTTAATTTTTGTTACCCAGTAATATAAAATGCGTACTGCAGCTATATATTTATAGAAAAGCATTGATACATGTATACCGGTTTTAACTTTTAAAAACAATCGTGAAATGTTTTAGCCATACTTTAGTCGTTCCTATCACATCATAAACTGCTTCAAGTGGTTATGTTGTAAAGCAAACTATATTATAATTAGTGTAAACCTATTTATTTTAGCTCGATTGCATCGAAAGCCTAAGGCTCATTTGACACGCTATTGAGTCCGTTTCCTGTGACTATAACGAGTAGTTGGTGTCTATTGGGGAGATCTAAAGAACGCCCCCACGTTGGGGATCGAACCCATGACCTCCCGATCGCTAGTCGGACACCATATCCATTACGCCAGGGCGACCTAGCTATATTATTAATTGACATCAGGTAAGTGTTTGTTTTTTCTTTCAGGAGAAGAACGATATACGACTATGTATGTCCTTCGTCCCAGACGTGTACTTGTCATAAAATTGTGCATCCGAGTCTCTGTATATGTTGCTGTTGTTGTTGTTTATGTTTGATGTATCAAATTAATGTTGGTTAAGAAGGCAATATCCCGTAAATACTGATTTTATATTTAATAATTTATATATTTTGTAATTAAATAGTAGCTTATAAAACAAATGCAATATATGTTTTGAATCAATTAAATGCAATATGTTATGAACAACATAACACGTACAGGCATCAGCCAATTCTTTAAACCAACTCGGTCAGTAACTGAAACCGTAGACCTGGGCAAAGTTGCATACTATGTCAATATAAGATCATGAAAGTTGAACAATAGAAAAACTCACTAAGTATGTAAACACAATTTATTTCATCATACTTTTAAGGAATTCAGAAACACTTTGGTCATGAAAGCTATTGGTATTTTATTAAGTTTGCCATTCAAGAATCGACTATTGATTCGGATGGTTTGCAAGTAATTTAAAATGGCATAGAACGAATCATTTTAGCTCCACAAATTGTACAGTACATCATACACAGCAAATTTTCACGAGATATTATATATTTTTATTATCTTAAAAAATGCTCTGTAATTATTGCAACTATGTTTAAATTTTGGCTTTAATAAACGAGCTCAGTTCTTTCTTATATTGGACGAATATTAAATAAGCCAAAGAAAACTAGGAAATCAGTTGATTAAAATTCACACACCGAAAATTGTATTTTTAAGTTCATAACCACACCCATGTAGCAAAATTGTTCTATTGAAAATATATGTATTGACATACATAATGCATGCTGATGAGTATAGAAACCGATACATTGCCGTGTAAACTGTATGCTGTGCTTACCTATTAACA
This sequence comes from Dreissena polymorpha, assembly GCF_020536995.1. Taxonomy (NCBI): domain Eukaryota; kingdom Metazoa; phylum Mollusca; class Bivalvia; order Myida; family Dreissenidae; genus Dreissena; species Dreissena polymorpha. The sequence goes on from NC_068360.1 coordinate 84,508,520, forward strand.
ATGTAATGCCATCTCTGTCTTAATTGGGATATGCATGTTTTTGTTTGTTTTTAGGTTAGCAATAAGTTAAGCGCATATATACAGATCGTACATCTTCCTGAAACAAACGAGCCTTAAAATTTGTGTTTAATGAACCGATGTTGAAAGATGATAGAATGAGAGCGTTGTTTTATAATCAGGGGTAATTCTTAGTCTGTAGTCCACTGAGAAAATATGTGCTTACAGTCAAATAAAACAAATTGATTCATTATACCCATACTGCATCATCATAATTATAGAATTAAACTGCGTGTTTTGTGCTATTATTTAATTGTATATCCTGTTTACATACGTGTTGTTAAAACATCTGAACCCTTCCGAAGACGTAACCTGATCATGCATATGCATCCAGCAGCTCACAGAGACGTCGCCCTTTTTGTAGAAAGACTGTTTAAAATGCGGTATTTGCAAAGGTTTCTTTTGTGCCGTTTAAATTCACATTGTACATACCATGAAAATAAAAATTACATGAAGTTGAAAAATAACAATAACAACATCAACAATAATTATATAATTGATCACAATGCCAAGTAGTACCTAATCATTACAATAATAATTATCATCATAATTATAATTATAGAGATATAATTTTAACAATCATATTCAAAACATTGATTCTCAGCAAGAAAAAAAAACAATACTTAAATTGTATAACATATTATAACACATACTATTGATACATAACATTAAATTTCATTTACATATTAAACCAAACTTTTTCTCAATTAAGGAGGGGTTTAAGCATACATTTTTCAACATCATTATAAAAAGCATTTTAAACAAGTATGTTCCAACAATTACAATTATAAAGAAGTAATTACTAGGTCGAACACTAATAATATCCGTGAATTGTAGTTGTTTTAGTGGTAACTGTAGCCTAAAACAATCTAAGGAAATAATACTATTTGATGTGTATTGCTTTAAAATGGCGGTAGAATTCATTAGCGCTGATACTTCAGCCGAATTATATTAGCCCCCGTGCGGTTCTTATGGCCATATATCAAGCCCTGGCATGTTGGCACTGTATTGGCGGTAAATAGGTACAAGAAATTGCATCACGCTATTAATTGTGATGCCTCCTAATAACATAAATCAATTTCTGACATCTAATTGGTTGAACTGATTATTGTTCTTCTTTTGTATAATGGAGAAAGTTGCGTTAACAAAACCATACGCAAATACCAACTGTTTTGTGAGTGCATTACCGTATCATCTGTTATATCTTGATTCATTTGACAAATATCGGTGTGTTGCGTTTTTGTGTGAATACTATGTAAGTAACAAACGCACACCCACAATTGTTCTCTTTCAATTAAAATAGCCATAACAATCAAAAGAAGCAATAGATGTATTTTTTCGTATCGTATAATCATGAATGTATTTGACAAGCATTGAAATTGACAGTTAATGCATGTCCAATATATCGACACAAAACACGACATGAAACTAAACTGCTAATATATATCGAAATGCGACATGTCAGCAATAATTTCATCATTGAAAATTGTGAGATTTGTTCAAAAAGAATTATTATATTTTAAATATTATATAGAATACACACATTAGCCTAAATCTCCGATCTAATAAACAAAAATGTATACGCTTAGTACTAACTGTTTTGATTTAATTGTCACAAATTACCAAATAGTACTCAATATTTAATTGATCAAAATGAAACCAATACATATGTTTATTTCTTCATAAAAAGAGCGTTCTTTTTTTTCAAGTATAAAATTCAACAAACTAAGATTTAAAATCATGTTCATTAGTAACTGTTAGATTTATTTTACAGATCAGCTGAGCGAAGTTTCCAGCTGTATTTCTGGCTCATTGTGATATCTGATAGTGTAATCTCTACATGGGAGTTTTATTGGATTGTTGAGCTTTAACAAAAGGGAAATAACTGTGTTTTCTGATATGTATGATTTCGATGTGAAACCGAGTTGTTGCCATATGTCACCAAAATGATGTAGGTATGGTTTACAATAGAAAAATACATGTCCTTAATTGTGGGGTGAAAAAAGCACCCCGGAATTTTTATATACAACCCGCAACAAGGGTCTTTTATTTGAAAATACCCCGTAAATGGCTTATCTCCTAGTATATATATATATATATATATATATATATATATATATATATATATATATATATATATATATATATATATATATATATATATATATATATATATATATATATATATATATATATATATATATATATATATATATATATATATATATATGTGTGTGTGTGATACGTTCGGATTTATGTAAATTGTTTTAGCCTAACGTTGTAATAAATGTAATACATGTGTATCTTATAATTGTGTCCTTTTTCAAAGAGTCTTCCGCGAAATACTTTAATAACTTAGAAAGACTTTGTAAAAGTTTGAAGACATCTCCCATAACGAAATCACTCTTCATAACACGTAATATAAATAATGTAGGTATTGATTAAGTCTGCATTAGTAATGAATTTGTACACAAAACAATTCAGCAGTTAGGTAACCTTCCAAATGTGTTATTTATTACAGATACAATATATTTCCTCTTACCTCTAAATATTTATTATATAATAAGTTAGTTTTGTTGATATATTCTTGATAAACTAAACACTGTAAATTGTAAATGAATATATGTTTATAACTTTTTGTATGTTATTCTCAAAAACCTATATGTAAAATAATATGTAGATAACATGCTTGCATGTATGTATGTAAAAACGGAAGGATAACTTAGTTTATGTAAGTTTATGTTAGTTTATGTATGTAACCACATACGTGCTCTTAAAATGCTATGTATATTATATGCTTATATGTTTGTCTGTAATATCAAACGGAGAAAATGAAAGTATACATAAGAAAACGAAAGCTAAAAACAAACAAATTTACATTATGCGAATCCTGATTGATATAGCCCCCTTTTAATCCTTCTTTTAGCTCCTTCGATTACACTTTGTTCGCTGTCTGTATCGTATTTAAAAACATACAAAAGCACACATGATGTATATTTTTTATTTGTTTTAAGTCAGAGGGCATATATTTAAAACATATTAATAAAAATTAATACGGCTTGCTTTTCATATTTGGTTCCAAAACTGATGGGCAACGTGGCGGAAAGGGGAATCGCCAAAACCGCAGGTTGTTGTTTTATTATATGGAGATTTTTAGTTATGCAAAGAATTGTTCGACGAATAGGACATTCAGAAAACTGCTCATGGGTCCCTTCGTTGTTATGGGCATCTAACCATGTTTATTTCGTCATGTCTTTTGTGCAAATTATCCTTGTATGTATATCAATTTGTTGCATCTTTTATCGAACGATATGTTAGATATTCGTACAATATTTCACTTCACGCAAATATTGTGCTTTCCGTACAGTGTAAAGTGAGTTAACATACTTAAAGCTGCCAAAACAAGTTAAGAAAAACGTATTAGCAAAACATAACTTTACTGGATCAGGGATGCAAGCAGGTCAAGTGTAACACATTCATCTTATTATATACATACTCCTTTTAAGTATCGACATTAAGTTTCTTATGATAGTTTGGTATCGAAAATGTATAAACTGGGCATAACGAATTCCTGTATCTATACACGTGTAGTTTATCGGTCTATATGTTTAGTTGAATACTATATATTTTTTTCAAATTAAAGTATGTATACATATTTATATACAATTAATCGTGAATTACATCGATATTGACATTGTTATAAAACAAGTTGAGTTTGCGAAAACGGCAAAAGGGTCGGGTCAAAAGTTTTAAACAATATTAAATTTTATAATTTTTTGACAATAATTCAAGAGCATTTCTATATATATAAGGACAATATGAATTACACGTATGATAACGATTCCTCAAAGATTGTTTTATATACACAGTCGAGATTGTTTTATAATATGACGAAACACATGTAAAAAAGCCGGCATACTTATTTGTGCCATCTTTGCTGAAAATGAAGCCGTCGAACACTATAATGGTACACAGTTTTCAAAACATTTAACATAACATGTTCAGTTTTATATGTATCCTATGTTAACTAAGGGAGGCTATTCTTAGTAGAAAAATATGTGTACCCGGCCACCGATGTTCCCATTTCTTGTAAACTTCAGAGAAATGTTGTGTAAATTACCAATTAAATATATCAATAGACTTACAAACTTCGATTCAAATAGAATCTTCTTAATCCTTCTCTTAGATATGTTGATGTTATTGGAGTACTTTTCTGTGAAACGAAGCTTATTTATAAGACATACACCATTTATACATTTCGTAGATTGCTGTCCTCGGACGACACATATATGACATATATTTAAAACAATGATTTATGCAGGGCTTGATTTTACATTTGGTTCCAAAACCGACGGGCACAGTAGTAGAAAAGGAAACCACCCAAACAGGAGATTTCGCTCGAAGATGCGTGATTTTCGAGAAAAAAATTAATTCAGAGAACTAACCATTATGTGGCTAAGCGCTAGGAAATCTAAATTAATACCTAATATGCAAGTTATGTATAACATTATTGTAAAATTAACATAAATTTTAGTAGCCGATTTGAAAATTGTGTAGCCAATTGAGATTTCAGAAGCTATCGGCTACTTTGGCTGAAGGTAACTAATGATATTTGTTCACATTGACTACCTGACCAGCCGTTAACATGTGTGCACGGTTTAAAAATCATACTCGGAACGAAACATTTGTGCACGATTTCAGCTTCGTTTGATGTGCGAAACATTTGTGCGAAGTTTCAGAATAATTCCTTGTACGAAACATTCGTTCACGGTTTCAGTTTGATCCGTTGTTCGAAACATGTCAGCACGGTTGTAGCAACATCGGTTACAAAGAGGCATGTCACATTTATAATGCATGCATATGTAACCATTTACCCCAAAATCTCATTTCAATGCAATCCGAATGAGTAAGTTTTCTTCATTTTTTACATTCGTTAAATCGTCGTTGATGTTATTGATTGGATGATTCTGTGCCTGGCTCTGTCAGTGTAATTCTTTAAAGATCAATAGCGTCTTTAGTTTTCAAGTAGATCAAATTTAGGTTTAAAACAGTTGTTGCAAAGAAACTATAAACCTCTTGGAATTATTTTAGGGGTAAGTGGCTGCATATGCATGCATTATGTGACCTGCCTCGTTGTTGTAAAGGAATATGATGCGAGTTATCGATTAAGGGGAAAAAACTAAAAAATATTGTTTGAAAGTACATCCAAGATTTATTTGGGCTCGAAATATTGCTTGGATATCGGCGAACTTTGAGTAAACGGCTTGTCAGATTTCTTTGAAGTAATCTTTTTCTAAAAGGTTTTTCAATTGCCCATAAGATGACTATGGGATGTTTTGGATTAAAGCTATTTTTGACATGTTTGCGGCCCGCGAAGACAAGTTCTATGATTGATTCTGGTTAATGACCTTGTTATGATCCCAATATAAGAGGATGGGGATTTTATTCATGGCTCTTTGGCAATTTTTCTCTCATTAAACATGATTCGATATATTTGTTTGAATAAATTTGGGCTCCTGGGCCCAAATACTATCCAGGGTACGTTTATTCCACCTGTGGGGTCAAACAGGCGATGGTAATTATTCTTCACTAATATAATTAATTGTTAATTATACATGTTCAATTTATTTTATATGCAAAACTTGAACGCACATTACAGGGGCAGTCAAATGGTTGCACGGATAAATAGCAATGGTCTGTAATATTCAACGCTAATTGTTAACCTTTATTGAAAAACACACGGTTAACACCCTTTCCCGAAGAGTAACGTTTACCCTTCATCAATAACATAGGTGTTAATTTACTTGTTTTGGTACTGATTTGATATCGATTTCAATTCACGGCTATCCAAGAAAAATATCTTTTGTTTTTCGATTCCGTTCTACATAAAGGAGTTGAAACTAAATGGTTGGGAAACACTCCGTTTAAGCATTTTATGTTAATTTTTATCCTGACGTCCCATGTTACCTCTTTGGATGTAAAAAATCAAGCGATCTGATCTTATTTTTTTAAAATATCATATCAATAAGCATATTCTCTTAAAGGGTGATATCAATATTGAAAAGTTGCTGGCTAGTCTTTCTGTCTAAATTTAATTGACTGTTTGATAGGGTCTTAAGTTTCTTTACATTGAAAACATTAACACTAATTACGAAACATTCACATTTTACACGTTCGAACTCAACTGACGTCATCAAGAACTGTCGGTTCCAATTATCACAACGTGAAAACGTACATATACACGAATGCTTTTGAAATTGTATTTAATGGCTATGCAGCGAATCATGTAAATAACCAACATACCGTTACACATGCTATTATGGTAACACTTATCTGAATTACAACGACAGTAAATCACTTATTAGAGCGCCGCTCTGGAAAAACTAAAATGTCGTCCCGAATAAGACTGTATGGGTAAATGCGAAACTTTCCGCCTTTATTGAATTTTTCGTTTAATGGAAGTTTCTTATTATAAAATCAAGTCTAGGCGGAAAAGTGTCGCACAGGGTAGTATGCTAAGAAACTTTACTAACATGCATTAAGCCCGGTTTTCTTATGGACTGGCTTATTCTATCTTTCCATATTTGCGCTTTTTTCCAAACATAATACAATAGTGTACATTTAGTTTTGACTGCAGTATATCATTTGTAATGTAATACGACATGTTGCAATAATATACGTATGGGGAAACTCGGTATACTTGAAAGAAATCAGAGCTTTTTTTAAATGGGATTATTAGTATCAGCTATCAAAATATAAAAACAATATAACTTAAGCTTCACCAGCAAGTGAGAACCCTCAATTAACGATTCGTCTCTTAATGTATGACAAGTGAAAGCATAAAAATGTGTACATCACTCAAAATATGGGTGAAACCATTCATATGATTTTTTCCGATCTTTCAATAATCAAAATACTTACAATTGATACAAGTACACCATAGGCATCACATGCAAGGAAACTGTGCAAAGAACTTAGTTCAATGGAGGTTTTTAAATATGTTGGCTGATTGATTACATACCGATTGCGCGTCTGAAGGGCGTCATCTAGTCGACACGTCAGACTGACACAAGTTTTAATTGTCATTGGTAAGTGTTGACTTGCTAGATTAAACGAGAAGGATAAAACAGTGCCGAATTGAACAGTTTTCAAGGCAAGAATAACACAAATACTCATTTATCTCACGCTAGCGCCGTGCATGGGGCGTATTTGCACTAAAACTAACGTGCTTCGTATCGTCATTTGGTTACAAAGTGAGAGCTATTTCTATTAAGCATGCGCATACACGAAATGGCGCCAGATATCCTAATCGTCGCTGTTGTAAGCGTCGTTCTGGTATGGATACGTTAAATAGACTTCGGCATGTTTTGTCAATATCGCACTTGCTGTGTTGCAAGTGTTTAATTAAGAGCATATTGTTGTCCTACTTCCTTAGTAGAATGGAGCCAAGAAGCAATACGCCCTTTCCTTTGACTTCACAAAGGCAAGTATGCACTATGACTTCACAAAGGCAAGTATGCAGACGTTATATCGTTGAATCGGATAGCCAATAAGTTTGACCACACACGTGTACACGAGCTTACTTTTTAATTTCGAAGTTTACATACAACTACTGGTAATATGCCATACGGTATGACGCATTCGGACGATGAGTTGAGATGTTTATATAATCGGCCGCATTCGAATCTATATCGGTCAACTGAGCTGGGTAACGGCAACAATCGACGCCATGATGTTAATGTTTGTGGTAACAATATGAAATACGTGTTCACATGCACTCATTAGTATAATTAAACATAGTAGTGTGCATATTATCACATTTAAAAAAGAGGAATTTAGTGACAGTAGCAACATAGCACTTAATTGAATGCCAAATTTGCGTTATCCTATTTTACAAAATATTGTGTCACCTTCTTGTATGTTTAACAATGTCATTAATTAAACTTGTAATAAACCTTAATCGACAATCATAGATATCTCAAAGCATTCTAGAAGGAAATATATTCAAGGATTTGTCTTTAACAAAATGCTATTTAATTTCTTTACTGGTATCTTAATTGCACAAGTGAAACCGTTTCCAATCATTTTGATAGGTTATTTGCTATGTTATTTTTTAGGCTGTTTGCTGTGTAAGTATATAAATATTTGTGATACGTTGCTTAGACTTTCTGTAAATCGTTTTAGCTTAACGTTGTAATAAATGTTATACATGTGAATTTTGTTTATGTATATTATATGATTGTATGTTTGTCTGTTATATCTAACGGAGAAAATGAAACTAAACACACGAAAGCACAAACAAAAAATAAACAAATTAAGATAAAACGAATCCTAATTGATATTAATTCCTTTTAATCCTTCTTTAAGTTCCTTCGATTACATTGTGGTCGCTGTCTGTATCGAATTTAGAAACATAAAATAACGCACATGTTGTATATTTTTATCTGTTTTAAGTCAAGAGGACATATATTTAAAGAATATTTATAAAATTTATTTCTTTACGGCTTGCTTTTCATATTCGGTTCCAACACTGACAAGCAAAGTGGCGGAAAGCGCAAACGCCAAATCTGAAGGTTGGTGCTTTTTTATACGGAGATATTTGGTAATCCAAAGAATTGTTTCACATAATCTAAAAATTGTTCATTACAACGTCAGAGCTTCCTCGCCAAGAAAGATATTCTGTATGTCGATCTCAACAATTTTGATATAATAGTGTTTACTGAAACTTGGCTCAGCTCAACAGTTGACACTGACGACCTTCTTTTCCCTTCTTATCATAAGTCGTTCAGACGTGATAGAAGAACTAATCCCCATGGAGTATACGTAAAAACCGATCTCTTTGCCATTGAGCGACCTGACCTACAACTTGATGATCTAGAACGTCTATGGGTCGAACTACGTATAAAGGGAAAGCGTCTTTTATCTGGCTCTTTCTACAGACCACCACACTCTTCTCCTCATCGACTAGAATGCATAAACGATTCGATCTCACTAGCCGTTAACACCGGTATTGAGAACATTGTTATCACAGGTGATTTTAATCTTGACATGAATAAACCACAGTGCAGGATTAAAATGGACTCCCTTCTTTTACAGAATAATCTCACACAGATTATTAAAGAACCTACTCATTTAACTGAAACCTCGAATTCCATTCTTGACCTGTTTATAGTAATATCTTCCTTGAAAGTGCTAAAAAGCGGCGTTGGAGAACCCTTTCTTAACCAGCAACTTCGATTTCATTGCCCAGTCTACTGCGTCATAAACTTCAATAGAATAGCTGGATCTAATTTTAAACGTAAAATATGGCGATATAAAGATGGGGACTACACTAATCTAAAACAACTTGTGCAGAATTTTGATTGGAACAGTTGTTGTGATAATAATATTGACATATATACTTCAAATTTCACACGTCAACGTATCAGTCTCTGCGAAGCTACAATCCCGAACAAAAAAGTTACAATAAGAACAGCCGATCCTCCAAGGCTACATACTAATATTCGTAAGGAAATCCGACGCCGCAAACGAGCATACAAAAAAGCCAAGGCTACCAATTCAGACCGACACTGGCACATCTTTCGCCAACAACGTAATATTGTTAATGATCTTGTCAGATCAGCAAAAATGTGCACTTTGAAAATCTCGCTAAACTTATACGTGAAAATCAACACTCATCATCCGACTTCTGGAAAATAATACAAAAATTCACAAATAAAAACACAACACAAAACGAGTTGCCTCCCTTAATTCATAATGGTACCCCTTGATAAAGCAAATATTCTTTTTCATTCTTGCAATCGCAATCTACTTTAACTACACCAAGTACGCATATGCACAACCTACATTCCCAAGAGCCAGATTGCCCCGTCTTTGAAGATCTCATTATTTCCCGTCAAGATGTCTTGGATTCCATTAAAGTTATGAAGACGGGAAAGGCATCGGGTCCAGACCAAATAAATAGTCAAGTTCTAAAGCAAATTGCATCTGAGATTTCAGGTCCACTACAAAATCTTTTTGATTTTTCTATTAGTAATGGGACCCTACGTCCCACGGAGCTGGAAAGAAGCAATTGTTTGTGCACTTCACAAAAAGTCTGATCCTCGGGATGTTGAAAATTACAGACCGATCTCACTTTTAAATGTTTTAAGTAAATATCTCGAGAGAATTCTCCATAAATATATTTTCAACCATTTAAGGGCTATTGATAACCCCATCTCAAGCAGGCTTCATTCCAAAAGATTCCACTGTCAACCAATTAGTCTCTGTGTATCACTCCTTTTGTAAAGCCCTTGACGAAGGTAAATAGGTACGAGCCGTTTTTTGCGACATTTCTAAGGCCTTTTACAGAGTATGGAATGGAGGACTTATCCACAAGCTCCGACTTAGTGGTATATCGGGCAATCTTCTATCTTTGTTAAAATACTACCTACATGAGAGGACCCAGTGTGATGTAATCTCTGGCTGCCAATCTGACCCATTACCCATAAACGTTGGTGTCCCTCAAGGGTCTATATTAGGGCCCCTCCTCTTTCTCATTTATATAAATGACATTGTACGAGATATTCACTGTCCAATTCGCCTATTTGCAGACGACACCACGCTATATATCATCGTTGACAACCCTGATGATGCGGCTAATCATCTTACCACTGATCTTGCAAAAATTCATTCCTGGGCTGATAAGTGGTTGGTAACCTTCAATCCATCCAAAACCGAATCCTTAGTTATATCTAGAAAAATCAACCGCCCAATCCATCCCCCTCTCTTTTTCAACGACTGCCAAATTACTTAGATTTCGTCTCACAAGCATTTAGGCTTAACTTTTTCTGATACATGTTCCTGGCATGACCATATTGAATCAGTTAAGAAGAAAGCATGGCAAAGACTCAATGTAATGCGAACGTTCAAGTTTACGCTCGATAGAAAGTCTCTTATATCGATTTACACAACATTTATTAGGCCAATTCTTGAATACGCTGATATAGTCTGGGATAATATTAATACACAAGATGAAATAGAACTTGAAAAGATTCAACAGGAAGCAGCAAGGATAATCAGCGGGGGAACACGTTTGGCATCCTTTCAAAACCTATACAATGAAACTGCTCTCGAACCATTAAAAAATAGGAGAACAAAACATAAACTTACCCACTTCTATAAAATGTATAATTCACTAGCACCCACATACTTGTGCACACTTATCACCTCTAGCGTGGGAGAAAGATCTGCTTATCCACTTCGTAACATTCGCAGTATCCAATGCAAATCACAACGTTTTACACGATCTTTCCTACCATCAACTATAAACTTATGGAACAATTTACCGGAATCGGTGTGAACGGTTCCCCAGCATTTCTACGATGGGTAGCGGACATCTAATATTCTACATGCGCGTTTACGAATGCATTGTAGCAGTTTAAATGAACATTTGTACTCAAAAAACATAGTACAAAGTCCATATTGTCAATGCGGTGCGATTGAAGACACATACCACTTTTTCTTCAATTGTCCCATTTATACAGAAAAAAAGAGTTATCCTTTTTAACAATATGTCTAGATTCTTACCCATAACTTTGCAACTTCTTCTTTTCGGTGTTAAAGACGGCTCATATGAAGTAAATTCATTAATATTCGAACATGTTCAGTTTTTCATCCGAGATAGTCATAGATTTTAACCCATTTCTATCTCAGGAACAAACCATATTATGCTAACGATGCCATATTATGCTAACGATGCCCCGTTCCCGCAACTGCTTCCTTTCTTACCGCAACTTCTCTTATTCTGAAACTCTATTCTTCCACTGCTATCCATTTCCTTCTTCACTTATTAGCTCATATGCTATCTACATTACTCTGTTATACTTTTTGTTATACATTTCTAACCAGTATGCAATTATTTATCGCTGTAATATATTGTTCGTAATTTTGACATGTCTTTAAATAGTTGTTATACGTTTGGTTGTTTACACCATTACATCAGCGCTTCTAACTGACAGAAGAGAGACATAGTATAAGCCTCGAGCTTCCTTCTGAATTCTGCCCAATTGTATTTTACAGCCTTTATGTAAAGCAATACTGCAATTCTAACTGCCTAGCATATTGCTCAAATATTATATGTATGTTTGTATTGTATTGCTTATATGTACTATCAATGAACTAAATAAATAGTGTTTAAACCAATTGTTCGACGAATAGGACATACAGAAAACTAACCATGGGTTCCTGAGCTGTTATGGGCTCCTAACCATGTTTTTTTCGATATGATTTTCGTGCAAATTATCATAGTATTATATCACTCTGTTGTATCTTGTATCGAACAATATTTCAGCTATTCGTAAAATACACTTTAAGCTGCAAAAACAAGTTTGAAAAAAAAAACATATTAGCAAAACATAACATTACTGGATCATGGATGCAAGCAGGTCAAGTATAACTAATTGATCTTATTATATACATACTTCTTTTAATCATCGAAGTTAAGTTTCTTATTTATGGTAAATTGGTATAAAAATGTTTAAACTTAACATATATTTAAAGACGCTTAACACATTGCTAGTGACCAGTTGAGATAACCGAAAACAACGCAATAGCTTTGCTCTCTGGAAATTGATCTTATTATCTACTGATAATTAATGATTAAATTGCGAATATCAATAATCTTCTACCTACTCATGTTTTCTCTGTTTTTCCTGGTCGTACAATTTTGTCAATTGATGAAAAAGGTACTAAATCAATATGCAATTTTGACATCATAACGAATGTTCTAATTCAAGCTACAGAACTCATAGCAAAGGTAGTTGTCATCAATTTGTTTGATTTTTTACGGTTTGACACAAGAGGTGAATGGCTGTTCTGTAAAAAAAATTTCAAACAGATGTATCTGCAATAAAAATAGTTCAAGTGGTTTAAGGAATAGCGTTATGAAAAAAAGATGTTTGTCAATGTCTCTGCTACCATTACCAAGTACGTTAGGAATAATGTCACATGTGCGCATATTTAAGTATTGTGTAAATTCTACGACCTTGTAATAAATTACCCATCGTTTCTAGTTCTAGTCTCTCTTGAACATGAAAACATTTCCTCATATTGTTAAAATAAAAACGTAGGCCTTGTTCAATTTGCACCGGATAGCGTTATTGCATTTGCATAACACATGATCAGAATTACTGATATTTTAAAACATAATTTTTACAAGAAACATTGAGAATTTGTCAACTCAGTAACTTCCTGATGAGTCGTACACAAATGCAGCATTGTCGTTTTGATATATTCAGTGTCCGAGTGTTAAGTATCATCCGTTGTATTAAACATGTAAGCATGTCGTTTTAGATACAAATTGAACAATCTAAGTGTGGAAAATATGGGGTTATACATAATCGCAAAATTAAAGGAACCAATTATACAAAAGACTGGGTAAATGTAACATAAATATCAATATCTCTCATGCTGTGCGACAGATCTAGTAACCGTAAGTCTTTTATAAAGTTTGAGTCGCTTTGAGAAAGAGCGGATACATGTATATGGGTTCGATACGAAGAATTCTAACTAATCATCATTGTTTTAGTGTTGTACGTTTAAGACAAAGTGAATATTAATTTTAAAGACGAAAGTAATTTTCAAGCTCATTTTAGTACAACCGAGAAACTGAATAATGTTGACGTTTGTATATGATTTAATATATATCCCCCAACCCCAATTACGGTTACGTTATGGTTTAACCCATGTTTTATGGCATTAGATCATTGTAAACAGTGAAGTTGTTTGAGAACATATTTTTAATTAATTGCATAACATTGTCTGTATTAGTTTTGTATCACATGGGCTTAATTAAATAAAGGTCTATAGAAGTTTACGGGGCTAAAACAGATTAAATGAGTGTTTTTGCTTTCAGTAATAAAGGTTTGTTACCATATAGTTCTATGTAAACCATGTTCTTTCGATTTTGTGTCGCGCGTTATTCAAAAAGTATTGGCGCTACAGTAATGGTACTTTGCAAATAAATTAACCAGCATTAAATTGCACATATAAACACGAATGTGTTGTACTTTTGGACAAAACGTGAGTTATGGCCTTTTGGAAGCAAAGGTTTTTTGTAAACTAGTGTATCGAGTAACTTAATTATTAAAATGTTATTCAACTTCATAAACATTATATCAAAAATTCGAAAGTTCGCATCTTTGTATTTTGGTCCCATTGTTTCGAGCTTAGTGAAGTCTTGAGATAAAGGTTCAATGTAAAGGCATCTATGCCTTACGTCCTGGTCGCACAGAGATTTACGGCCAAATCATGTCCTCAACTCGTAAAAAAAATGTATTGACCCAGACGATGTTGTTCTCATTGATGTCGAGTTTATGACGAGCTTAAGTTGATACTCAGACGTAGATGGACGCGGGGGAAAATTCCGAACGGCGTCGGACGCTGAACAAAGTTTTGAACTGCTCAAAATTGTATACCGCGGATTGTATACCGCGGACAACCACGGGTGATATACGTGGTTAAGACGTATAATACTAAAGAAACACACGTAATAATTGGTGTGCCGACAGTGAAAAAAACTTTGGAAGACGCAGTAAGACGCGAAAGTAAAGCGTGCTTTCACGGGTAGAGCACGGTCAACGGACAGGTGTTTCGCGATGGAATCAAGGGAAAAGGTATTTTCGGCTTAACACTGACAAGTGGGGTTTCCACACTCATAGCGCCACCAACGACCCATTCAACAACGCCTCGAACAAGTGTTTAATACGAACGCTCACTGCCTAATAACGCCTATATCACTTCTGATTTTCGGCATATAAATACAGCAATTTACTCAGACTTTTGCACCCTCGGTGTAGATGTCAAGGGGTGAACATGAACTTCCAACGACATGATATTCACATCTATATGATCCAGCACCAGCAGAACCAACTGATAATGGCCCAACATATCCTTTGTAAGAGAATAATGAGGAGGAGATTTGTATTTAATACCTAGGTGCGCAACTGGATTGCGATATGACCTCAGCGGGGACTGAACGACTGTCTCATGGTCGAGCTGCATAACTTTATAAGGATGCCTCCTGAGATGTACGATGCAATTGTGCTGAGACTGACACCAGCCCTTACCAAGGAGACCCCCTGCTGGAGAGCACCCCTTGCATCAGGACTCAAGGTTGGTATCACCCTGAGGCACCTTGCCTTTTGCTCCGAGTACTGTGAAATGCAATAGGTTTCCCCACAACACCATAAGTCTGTTTGTGCGTGAAGTATGTGAGACAATCGTTCACGAGTATACTCAAGAGATGCTCACCGTCTCAAACTGAGGTATCACACATGGAAGTGTCCGCATGTCATTGGGACTATAGTATAGATGGAAAGCATATTGCGTGTAAAGCACCTGTTAGCACTTTGTCCGACTATTTCAATTATAAAGGCTTTTTATAGTGTGATCCCCCTTTTTGTCATGTCTTCTGACTACACGTTCCTGTGGATAGACGTAAGCGGCATGTGGTTCTCCTCTGATACCCAAATATACAATGAAATTGAGTTCAAGGAAAGTCTGCAGAACAATGACACCGCGTGCTTCCCATAGCTGTATTCGCTGCCAGGTGTATACATGATTTACCCTTCTTCCTAGTAGGTGACGATGCAGTCGGACTACGGACCTACACGCTGAAACCCTACGCAAACAAAGACATGGAGATAGCCTTCGTCTGACGTTTGCCATCCCCCCTACCACAGTCCTTGCCTAGGAGTACGGATTGTTCCTCCTTGGCTTATGGAGGAGGAGTAGAATGCATCACTGCTTCCATCATAAGTGTTTCTCCCTCCTAAATGGCATGAGGAGAAGTCTCCAAGCTTCATTGGTGTCTTAGGGGCAGCAGAAGGGGTGTCCACAGCTGTAGTTGTAATGTTGGCAGCGGTGGTGGTGGCGGGAGGGATGGACGCATGGGTCGCGACAGGGGTACATGTATCACCTAAACATGAACAATAAGTTCATTAAGTGACATTTTATTTAGATACTTCCTTATAAATTTCATTTCCAAAAAGACATTCGAAATGTAAATATAAAAGAAGCACAATTTGAAAACGAATAAACAGTGCATTGGTAAAATATTAAATGTACTGACCATAAACAGCAGCCTCCGATTCTCCAGAGTAACTTTGATAGTAACAGCCTGATGGACAGGGTTTTGGCTGGAAGCATCAGCATAAGGAACATGGACATCGGCCTGTACATATACCGTTACCTGCGCATGTGAGGCTTGAAGAGCCTCATCCTCAACTGGGACATTGGCCTTAATCTGTGTATACTTAGTTGGCTTCTTTTTTTGCAGGGAAACCCTTATTTCTGGGCAAGTCAAGCGGTTAAGGAGATGTCTGTTGCCACATACATTTGACGTCAAATTATAAACAACGCACGTAACACGACGGACAACACACGATCACGGCGAACACACCACAGAGGACGGACGACGGTCAGCTACGCACCGAAATATCTCGACATGAGAATTTCGTGTAAAGGTGAACATTACCGCCGAGTATCAACACTAACACATTGACATCTTTATTTAGTACGTTACATTACAAATTCCATTACGTAATGTTACATTACAAACCCCAAGCCTCCTAAAATGTAGTTTAAATGAAGGCGTTTTAGAGTTAAGAGCGTTGTTTTTTTTTTAATTTTATCGCCGGTAAAGTGGTAAAGAGTACGTGTTTTTATTAGCTTCTGTATTTCCAGTTTGTGCTGATAGGTTTCTATAAGACATCAATGTCAATTGTGTCCTAGTCTATGGACTTAATCAAGAACAAGTCTGCGCCTTAGAATCATAAGTATCACTCAATTTGCGATGAGTATCTCATTTATTAAATTCACGCATATGCGGTGTCGACAAGGATTTACGCTAGGTAATGAGTCGCTCCCCTCCCATTTCGATGACGGTAACAATTGTTCATTAGTTCAGATATTGATTTCATAATCATTTTTCGTTTGTTACCAGGGCAGTGTTCGTGTCAAAAAAGTAAATTGCGTTTTCTAGACGGCACTATTTTATTAAACATAGTTTAAGACCCTTGTACGGAAATAAAAAAACAATACGATCTTATCATTTGAATGAAAGAAAATCTGCAAACTCTTGCAGGCTCTGAAAAAATAGTTATATACTATCATGAGAACTGCATGTTATATCCAAAAATAAGTTATGATTTTTATGCAAACCGTCAACACATTTTTTAAAGGGGCAGTAAAGTATTTGTATTTATCATGGCTAAGTATCGATGGTCTGCACCAATCAACTTTCATTGTGGAAATTAATTTACAAACACGGAACACATTCCAAAAATGATACATGAAATGAGAAAAATTTTGTTTTGGTGTCGATTTGATATCGATTTAAATACACAAATATCGAATAATAATGGCTTTGTTCAATCACGTTAGATGAAAATCTGATATATTGTACTATCTTGACATACTATATTAATCTTTGAGTGTAAAACAGTTGAATCGAGATAAGCATCACTTTAAATATTAATCAGCATCAACTTTTACAGGGCTATATCAATGTTGTAACGTTTCTAGACAGCTTTCCTGTCGTTAACCATAACACATTAAAACACATTCAGAAGGTAAACTTTCGAACTCAACTAAAGTAGTTTTTTGATCATCAATAACTGTCGGTTCATATTAAAACAAAAGTGTATAACGTCTATTCACATGGACGGTTTGAAATTTATTTTATTGCCATGTAGCGATTTGTCGTGTAAATAGGCAACATACCGTTCAACGTACCATTATGATAAGATCAAAATTACACCTATAATTAATCATATTTCAGAGCCGCGCCGGGAAAATTAGGCACAATGTATGCGCGTAAAGTATCGTTAAAGATTAACCTGTGTGGACCGGGACGATACTTTCCGCTTTCATTGAGTTGTTCAATTATTATATAAATGTAATTCTCTTATTTACGGACATCAAATAACACGGAAAGTAGTATATCAGTCTATATTTGCTGTGGGACTCGTCCTCAAAGAATAAACTTTTGGAAAAGGAAACAATTATGTGGATAGACCGACAGTCTCAAATATGCTAAAATGTTTGGCTTTAACCCCATGTGATTGCACAAATAAATGAACATTGAGTGATATAAACACCTAAATAAGAAATCATAATGAGCGTTTATTTTTAACATAACAAATATATTTTATTTCAATAAATGCAAACATGGCGAACCAGATCCCGTTGTTTAACATCCACAATCGCATTGTGATAGGTATATACAGCTATATGTGTCTTGTTCTGGGAACACGGGACTTAAACATGTGCAAAAACGTCGTTCTACCTAAGCCTGTAAAGTTTACACAGGCTAATCAGTGACGTAACTGTTCACATGACTGGATTCTCGCGAATAAGAGATTTCCTTCAAACGAAAAATACAACAAAAGCGAAAAGAGTTGTCCCTGATTAGCCTTTGTGGACGCACATGCTTATATTGAGCGACAAGTTACGCATATTCATTATGCCACGATTTCCAAGAGTGAAATTTGACAACTGTTGATTTGATTTGTGTCAACTGTAATGTTCCACTTTGCGCCTTCATGTCTTATGAAGCATTATGAATAATGCAAAGGATGAACGATTTTTATGCATGTCAAGATATATAAGTTGAGTTTTAATTTCGACTTTACGGCACAAGTTTTCCTAATTCCCAAGTAGCAATGCACCAAAAGCAACACGTTATATAACTTCAAGTCAAGTTTGAAAACTGTATGTCGTCGAGTCGAATAAACAACACATTTAACCACACACCTGTATACGAGTAAGTTTCCTAATTTCAAAGTAAATATACAGACACGCACACTAGTTCATACATACATGCTGTTATCGGTTCAATACATGTTTTAGTTTGTATTGCATTTTAGCTTACATGCTTTTTGTACAATTATTAAATATGTTCAAGATGCCATTAGATCGTTCACGGCAGTCACATTATTGTGATACTATTTTTAAGTTAATTTGCTTAAATAGCCTTTATTAGTTATATAGCACAAGGGCTAGCTGTACCTAATGGGTATTCTTTAGTTTAGGTTTGCATAAGATCAGATTCCTATAGCATACCAACTGTGCGTGTGCTTTCATTTCATACACATGTGTCCTTTCTCAACCAACTATGTATTGCTGCAAGAGAGACGTAACTTTAAAAACATATAAATCAGCAGGTCAATGTGCGCATATATTAAGTATGGTTCGTATGTACATATTCAGAGGTATGGCCTTTTTAAAAGAAGCATCATGTTTTAGCTTACGGCGAGCGTAACTGCAAAACTATCGGTACAAGAGTGATATAATTAAAAAACATATTTTCAAGCATAAACTGGTGTATAGGCACTTTTAATCGACACATTGGGAATTATGGTATGTTTTTACAGAATATGGTAATTTCCTTCCATGCGTGGTGCTTTACTTCAAAAGAAGTGTTAATTGATTCAATTTACGTTGTACCCAACATGCGAACGTTCCCATATGTGTTATTTGGACCATTATGTTAGGCATTAGTGAAGTTTTAATACTATTTGCTATGTGTTTAAATGCGTGTCTTAAGGAAACATTATCAGTAACACTCTTATGTGAGCTCTTGTTGTTAACACATGCAGACACATATTTCAATTTAGGGTCGTCAAATAGTTATTCGAGCAAAGCGCTTTGTATAATGCATTTCGCCACAAATAGTTAACGACGGACGATGCACGACGTACGTCAAACGACGGAAAACTAAAGGCAAGGGACAACATGGGCGAAAAATGACTACGGGGGCCTGGGCGACACTGTATATAAGATCATTCTTTTTAAATTCAAAACATTGCCTTCATCGTTAGTATCAATGTAGACTCATGCATAGGGAGTGACGTAAGCGTAATACAGTAACATTACGTCATTTGGCGGAAAACATGTAAAACACATAGTATTAACACATAAAAGTACAATATACAAAGACGGATCACTGCTATAAGTTATAATACAATTAAAAAAAACACATTATGCTGATGTTCTTTTTTGTCAACACGCAGTTTATTATTTTTAACATATTAAAAGATATTAATACGTAAACTTGAAGTAAGAATAAAAAATACGTTATACAAAAGAAGTTGAAAAACTTTAAAGTAAGGCGTGTTATTGCCTGTAAATGACGTCTGCATAAGGGGTAAAGTCACTAGTGGCGTACTGCTATTCATTTCAGTATGTTGTCTTTGTTCTGATCGATTTCAATGGTCTAGACATCAATGCCAATTTTATTCCACTATATGGACTTAAGAATGAACTGTTTTAGCGCCTAAGCAACACGCTTTTCGTTGCATTCGTGTTAAATGTTTAATTTGATGTATCATCCTATAAAATTATGTTTATGTGTCGACGATGCTTTACACTAGGCAATGAGTCCTTTCTCCTATGGTGATGATGGTCACACTCGTTCATTATTTCGTATTGTAATGTTATAGTTTTTTTCTTTGCCTTTGCAACCAGGGCAGTGAACATGTCAAATATAAATTTTATTTGATAGACAGAATCTATTTATTAAACGGAGTCTTAGAACCTTTACTTTAAAAAATGAAAAAGACGATATTGTGCGAAATTATGAGTCCAAGAAAAAAAGAAGCTTTTGCAGGCTTGGAAAAAGCTTTTTAATGTTATAAGCACAAAACCGCTGGAGCTTTTAGTTTGAAACAGTATTAAAAAATAATTGTATACTCAGTTAAAAACTGCTTACACATATTCAAAATCGGTTGATCATCTTTTAAGCAACACGCGAACGGACACATTTAAAGGGGCAGTTAATAATAACCGTTGATGTGGCATCCATTTGTTTGTGTCCGTAATAAATGCATCCATTTTTCACAGACACATTCCAAAACATGATACAAAGCAAATTTATTTCTAAAAATAAAAAAAAAGTTTAACCCCCCTTTTCGTTAAAAGTAACGATGTTGTTAATCGATAAGATATAGAGGGTAATTAACTTGTTTTGGTATAGATTTTTAGTCGATTTCAAATCACCACTATAGCAAAAAACTAATTCATTTTATGTTCAAGGTCTTTCTACAAAAGTGGAACCGAAATAAATGGGACGGTTGCTACTCCGTTTTGGCATCTGATTTTATGTTTTATATTGACATGCAATGTTACCTCGTTGAATGTTAAAAAAAGAACCTGATCTAAAGTTTGTTAAGTATTATATCTACTAGCGGCTTCTCTTACAGAGTAATATATATGTTGTTAAGTTTCTCGTTTGCCTTTATGTCGACATGTTATTGACTTATGGATAGAGCCGTAAATTATTTAGAGTAAACAATAAAATTACGAGTTCAAGACACATGGTAAACATTCAAACTCAACTGAAGTATCTTTGTGTCATTAAGAACCATCAGTTCAAATTACAACAACAGTGGTGATGACGTCTATACACGAACATTGTTTTGAAATTGTGCTTTATTGCTATGCAGCGATTCGAGTTAACAGGCAACATACCGTAAAACGTGCAATAATGATACGATTTATCAGAACTACAACTACAGTAAATCATTTATTAGAACCGCGCTCTTGGTAAATGAAACAATCTTGTGGATAGACCTACGATCTTAAATGAAATTCTATGATATTTATGATTTAAACGCGCTTAAAATAAAATATGTGAACATTGAGGTGAGCTCGTATATAAAAAAACTAAATGATTGCATAATTCCAAAATATAAGATCATATTTTGTATAAACGACTTTTTACATCAAAGGATTGCTTTTATATAATTAAAATACACATTTTATTTTATTTAACAACGTTACACTTATTTGCTAAATATGTGTTTAATGTTTGGACAGCTAACTTTATGTCGTTTGTTAAATTTAAAAGGTGAACTGCATATATACGTTTCGTTACACATAATTACCCCATACAATGTTATTGGAGTTCTTCGTGCCCGAAACGAACAGTATCCTGTCAAAGAAATCAAATAAATGAGACGCTAATTGGATGTTTGTATGACATCTCCTTTTATGATTATACAGAATGTCACTAAATAACACATATTCTTAACTTTGTTTCTCCGCCATAAATCACATATTCTCTGACAGTAGGACATACATTGATCACAAACTTTAATATTTCCATTAAATTAATATCCTGTGAATCGTTCGGAAACATCCGTCGATCGTTACACTCTACAGAGCGTTTTATTACTCTTACGCTGTCTCGAAATTATGTCATCAGAACTTCAATGGATTTCAACGCTCTTCATGGAGTTCCAAGTTAATGTATCACAATTTTACGCAAGATATTTTGTCGCCGTATTCACGTGAGCAAAAAACGCTTGAATGCAAAGCAGATGCGATCCGATGTACGTGCCATATACATGCTTTATTTACGCATATTAACGTTAAAATGAAATGAGAAATTTAGGCACTCACAAACAGCTTTGTAATAGACGGAAAACTTTAGGGAAGCAACTGCAATTCTCAGTATTATTATTATTATTACAATGTAGATGACAATATTAAACAATATTCCAGGAATCGTTAATAAAAAAATGAAATCATAATCTGAAAGTTCTAATTGACGAAAAGTATCGATGCTTTATGCATGGTCATGCCATCAAAAGCAACCGCAGTGCATCGTATCAATTTTACATTAAATAAGCCACTCTTACCTCTCCAATCCCAAAGTTCCCTATAAGTTTGTACTGCAATGAATTATTTTAAAGTTAATATATATTAGGAATTTAATAAGAAATATTTAATTAAATCGATATGTATTGTACACAATTGATTTAATATAGTAAGGCTTAATCTTAGAGCAGTCAATATTCAACATATTGTAGAACTAGCAATTGATAAAAGTACCACACTAGTATCATATATAAATAAACTGTGCAACACATTCAAGCGGGGTCTTCAGATGTATTAAGACAAAGTATAATGGCTGATGTCTTACATATAGCATTTATTCGTTTGAAGGGCGCCAACAAGATGCTACATCAGAATCAGAAATACTTGACTTATGGGCAGAACGTTGGCTTTCTTGGCCAGAATAAATCATTGTAATACAACAGTGCCGATTTGACAAGTCTAATGGCCAGAAAAGAACAATATCTCCTCTTTAATCTATTGATGTTGCTCATAACATGGGGTATTAGCTTCGCGCCTTTACGATGTATATTTCATCAGTTTGTTATCGAGTGCAATCTATTCCAGCACAGCATTCACCTATACGAAAGGACGACTTATATCTTAATCATCGGCGTTTTTAGTTGGCGCTCTAGCGAGCAACTAATTTAAAGAGAGTTTTGCCAGTCAGTCTGATTTTAACTACGCTAGAAACGATAACACTGCCTGTTTATACTTCACCACTGGTACACTGCAGACAGAGTGTATGTTTATAATTTTTGGACAGCTTTCATTAGGTCGTCCTCATCATGCAAGTATTTATTTAAGCATTGCATTTTTTGAATCCCAGGTTTAATCGAATTGATTGATAAATTAAAAAAACAAATTTATATATACCTTAATTTACACATAATTACCCTATAAAATGTTGTTGGAGGTCTTCGTGTCTGAAACGAACACTTATTCTGTCAAAGAAATCAAATAAATGAGACGCTTATGTGATGTTTGAACGACATTCCAAGTTAACGTATCAAATTATCACGCAAGACATGTTGGTCGCTGTATTCATGTAAGTAAAAAACGCTAGAATGCAAAGCAGATGCGATCCGGATCCGTTTTTTCGTACATGCATTTAGCAATTATTTCTTATGTATGTTGCATATATATGCATTGTTTACGCATATTGACCTTAACATGAAATTAGATGTTTAGGCTCTCACATACAGCGTTATTATAGACGGAACACGTATGAGTTAAAACTGCAATTTCAGTATTATTATTAATATAATGAAGATATCAGTCTTACACAATAATTCCAGGAATTGTAAAGCCAAAATACAACCTGAATCCTAATCTGGAAGTTTTAATTGAAGGCAATAATCAATGCTGTATGCATGGTCACGTCATAAAAAGCAATCACAGCGCATCGTATCAATTTTACATTCATTAAGCCGAGTTAACTCTGCAATTCAAATGTGCCCTATACGGTTTTACTGCAATGAATTATTTTAACGCAATGGGAATTATGTATAAGCCATTAATATTATTATTAAGAAAATCTTGTTTTGGAAAGAATTAAGAACTTTGTCGATCGGACTATTATTATACGCTGCTTTGCATTCAGAACATTCACCAGAAAACGAAATTTCACATGCACCAGAAAGTGATAAGTCTTTATATCTTACCCTTGTCTTTATATAAGGAAAGAAACATCATAAGTATAAGTATATAAGTATTATGACATTTAAAAAAACAACGTCATGCCAACAAGCAGTTTGTTATTATTAACATATTTAAAGATTCCATTACGCAAATTTTAATTAAGAATTAAAAACCTACATTTCTTAAAATGTAGTTAAACAAAACTTAGAGTAAGGTGTGTTATTGCCTGTAGGTTACATCTCATGCAATTGGTCAAGTCACTAGTGACGTAGTTCCATTAAATTCAGTATTTTGTCTCTGTTCTGATCGGTTTCCATGGTGCAGACATCATTGCGAATTAAGTTCCTTTATATGGACTTAAGGATGTAAAATTGTTGCGCCTAAGCAACACACGTTTCACTGATTTCGCGTTTAATGTCTACTTAGAAACATTAATCTATATGATGATTTGTTAGAGATGATTAGAACTAGGTAATGAGTCCCCAATCCTATTTTGATGACGGTCATTCTCGTTTATTATGTCATATTGTTATGTTATGATATTTGTATTTACCTTTGTAACCAGGGCAGTGTGCGTGTTAAATATATATTTCGTTTTATAGACAACATTAATTAATTCACCGGAGTCTAAGCATTGTTCATGATTTTTTGTAAAGGACGATATTATGCGAAATCGTCATTTCAAGGAAACGAACTCCGATAGCTTTTGCAGGCTCTGAAAAACTGTATTCTGATAAGATAAAAACCGTCAGACATTTTGGTTTCACTTAGAACATACAATCGTAAAAAATAATCGTAAAGTAATTTACAAACAGCTTTATATAAAATCAAAATCGCTATATGATATTATATGAAACATATAAACTCACAATTGACGAGACTGTAAAAGTGTTGCATATATCACCGAGAAATAGCAAAAAGCAAATGCAAATCAACGGTAATTGTCAACCTTAATTTACACACAAGCATACACATTTAAGAACATAAAACAGGGTTAATGCATTTCGTACAATCAAACTGTTTACTCCCCCCCCCCCCTTTTTTAATTCTGTTTTAAGAAAATGGAACCACAACTAAATGAAATGTTTTCTTTATCCGTTTGGCATGTTTTATATCGACATCCAATATTACCTCTGTGAATGCTTACAACAAACGACTTTTGCTATGCATTTCTTCAGTATAATATCCATTAGCAGTTTATTTTACAGCGTATTATCAAATTTATAATGTTTCTCCCCAGCCTTTTCGCTCGACATGTCATTAATTGATTGATCGGAACTTAATTGTATTGTATTTAGATTGGAAACACATTTCGAGTTAAAGTCACATTCACTTCGTAAAATATAAAACTTAACTGAAGTATGTTTGTGTCATTAAGAACTGTCGGTTCTAGTGGTGGTTCGGTGGTCGAGTGGTCTACCATTCCAGAGGTCCCCGGTTCGATTCCCCACCGGGGCACTGGACATTTCAGAAATGCTTAAAGTGTGTCCCACCCATCTTGAGATGTACTGGTATGAAACCCAGGTAATTCTTGTATCTATCAATGCTATACACTGAGCACGTAAAAGAATCTAGAGATCTATTCGCAAAGAGCTAGGGTTCCTAGGGTTCCGGGTTCCACCCGGATTCCTTGTATCCCAAATACTGTCTCTTCTGCATGCTGTCTCTTCAGCAAAACCAAAGGGCCCCATTGGAAAATAAGTGCTTGCACGTTCATGGGTTATCCTTGACTGCGAGGCTAAAGAAATACACACAAACATACAACAGTGGTGATGACGTCTATACACATAAATGTTATGAAATTGTCATTTATGGCTATTCAGCGATTCATGTCAACAGGCAACTTACCGTAAAACGTGCAATTATGATAAGATTCATCAGAACAACAACACAGTAAATCACTTATTAGAGCCGCGCTCTTGCGAAATCAAGCAAATCGTATGCGCGAAAAATGTCGTTACAGATTAGCCAGATTGGACTGGGACGATAAATTGCGATTTGTTTTGAGCTTGCTTAGAATTCGCGTATACACGGAAATCATTTCATATAAGCTTTGCGGTTTCTCCACACTGGGTTGAGTATTATGAAATGAAACTATAAGCGCTAAAACTAAAATAAGTGAACATTGTGGTGCACTCGTTAATAAGAAAACTTAATAATTGTTAAATTCAAAATTATAGGAACATATTTCGATTAAACGACTTTTTGCATCAAAGCACCGCATTCATATTATTAAAATACACATTTAATTTGACATAAAAACGAAACTTTTGTTGCTAATCATGTTTTTAAATTTTGGAC
Organism: Dreissena polymorpha; assembly: GCF_020536995.1. Lineage (NCBI taxonomy): Eukaryota > Metazoa > Mollusca > Bivalvia > Myida > Dreissenidae > Dreissena > Dreissena polymorpha. The sequence continues at coordinate 84,535,178 of NC_068360.1, forward strand.
ATTTTTCTTCGTGTCGTCCTCATCATGCAGGTATTTATTTAACTCTTGCAATTTCTCAATCTTATATTTAACATAATTGTTTGATAAATTCAAAAAGTGAACTTCATAAATACGTTTCGTTACACATAATTACCTTAATATGTTCTTGTATGTCTTCGTGCCCGAAATGAACAGTATCCTGTCGAAGAAACCAAATAAATGAGATGCTAATTTGATTTTTGGACGACACATATTTGTATGAGTATACAGAATGTTACTAAATTACATATATTCTAAACTTTATTTTTACGCCATAAATCACAGATTATCTGACAGTTGAACATAACTTTATCACAAAATTGAATATTTCTATTACACTAGTATCCTGGGAATAATACGAAAACATCCGTCGATCGTTGCTCTCTACATGCCATAGAGCGTTTAATTACTCTTACGCCGTCTTGAAACTGTGTCATCAAAACTTGCATGGAATAGATCGCTTTGCATGGAATTCCAAGTCAATGTTTCGCAATATAGCACGATATGTTGGTCGCCGTATTCACGAGAGTAAATAACGCTTGAATGCGAAGCAGATACGAATCGGACCCGTTTATACGTACATGTATTTAGAAATGTTTGCTTATGTATGTGCCATATATTTGCATTTCTAACGAATATTAACGTTAGAATGACATTATACTTTTTTGGCGCAGAGAGCACTACCTAAGACCGTTTTAACGACGCCTCTAACAAGTGCTTAATACGAATGTTCACTGCCTAATCAAGCATGTAACACTTTTTATTTGCGGCGTATAAATACAGCAATTTACTTAGACTTTTGCACTCTTTGTCTAGATGTCAAGGGTGAACATGCACTTTCAACGGCATGAAATTCTCATCTGTATGCTTCAGCACCAGCAGAACCAACTGATACAGGTTCAACATAGCCTTGCTAAAAGAAGAAGAAGAAGGAGGAGGAGGCGGGGGTGGTAGGGAATATCTGGATGCGTGACTGGATTGCGAAGAGACCTCTGCTGGGGCTTTAATACGGTCTAATGGTCGAGCTGCGTAACGAAGATCCAAAAGCCTTTCAGTTCTTTATGAGGATGCCCTCCCCCTATACGAATTACGATGACAATTTGCAGAGACTGACACCAGCCCTTATCAAGGAGACCTGCAACCAACTGGAGAGCACCCCTTGCACAAGGACTCAATGTTGCTGTCACATGGTTGTGCATGCAGTCTGCGATGCCATCGTCCACGAGTATGCTCATGAGATGCTCTACTGGGTCCGACTACTTAAACTATAAATGCTACTTGAGTGTTTTTTTCCTACCTTTTGTGTCTTTTGACTAAATGTTCCTGTTGGAATACGTAAGCGGCAATGGGTCCTCTTCTTATGCCCACATCTACCATGAAAGTCAGTTCAAGGTGCGTCTGCAGAACAATGTCCAATGGGCGTGCTTCCCAGAGCCGTATCCGCTGCCAGATCTTCCTCCTCGACTTGGGGAGGAGAAGTTTGCATCGTCTCTTCCATAATTAGTGCTGTTCCCCCCTTAATGGCTTGGGGCGACTTTCCTAAGCCCCTTGGGTGCCTCAGGGGCAGCAGAAGGGGTGTCAACAGAGGCAGGGGTAATGTTGACAGCGGTGTTGGTGGCAGAAGGGATGGCAGCAGGCTTGGCGACTAGAGCTGTAATGATTCACCCGATCATTCGATTCGATTCGATTTCGATACCAAATGGTCCGATTAGATTATTTTCGCTTTGATTCAAATTAAACCATTTGCTGCTTTTTTGCAAACTATTTCGTTTTTGGTTTTTCCAGGACATGAATTAATATGTTTTGTATTTGTATTTAACTTATACAATTATTATTTTGTACATTTAAACTCGCTCCCTACTGCGAACATGCGCGTGATTCTAGTGTGTGCAAATGAATTGTGTCGAAACTAAAAAAATCTCGAAAATTATTTGTTCTCCATTCTGTTTTAAAAAAGCGAAGCTTGTGTCCTGAGGGCGATAATTTCGCCTCAGTCGCCCGGCCTGCCGATCCCTTATTTAAAGTGTTTAATTTTTATGCCCCCCTTCGAAGAAAAGGGGTTATATTGTTTTGCACATGTTGGTCCGTCCGTCCGTATGTCCGTACGTCTGTCCGTCCGTCCACCAGATGGTTTCCGGATGATAAATCAAGAACGCTTAGACCTAGGATCAAATGTCACGGTGACCCGAAATAGTAAAATGGTTTCCGGATGATAACTCAAGAACGCTTATGCCTAGGATCATGAAACTTCATAGGTACATTGATCATGACTCGCAGATGACCCCTAACGACTTTCAGGTTACTAGGTCAAATGTCAAGGTCACGGTGACTCGACACAGTAAAATGGTTTCCGGATGATAACTCAAGAAAGCTTACGCCTAGGATCATAAAAATAGTTTAATAAACAAACCAACTGACTGATTTCAACTTACGTCAACAAAACACGTTTTGCAAGTTGACTTTGCATCAGAACCTTCGCGAAACCCGAAATGTTCCCAAACTTGTTAATTTAATTTTGACGGTGTGTCTTTCATATGGTTAAAGAAGCCATTTTACCGGCTTATGTAATGCTAAGCAAGTTATCCATTCATTCATTTGATGCCATATTGGCTTTTGAATAATCACAAGACGTATTACAAATGACAAGAAAGTTTAGACGACGGATTTGGAAAGTAAGGCTTAAAATGCGGATCAATCGGGATTGCATTGAATCGAATCGAAATTGGCCGTATTGGTATCGAAATCGAATCGGCGGCGTTGAACCGTTTTTTCGATTCATCGAACCGAATCGTTACAGCTCTTTTGGCGACAGGGGTAGCACCTAAATACGTTCATTAAGTGACACTTTACTTCCTTCTAAATTTCATTTCTAAATAGATACTCAAAATTCAAATTTGAAATCAACAAAATTGGAATATCAAAAGACAGTGCATTGACTAAAAATTGTAATGTGCTCACGCCATTAACAGCAGCCTCCGCTTCTAAAGAGTAACATTGACAGTATCAGCCTGAGAGCCAGAGTCTGGACTGGCAGCTTCAGCATGAAGACTATGGACCTCTGCCTGGACACGACCCGTTACCTTCGACTGTGATGCTGGAAGAGCCTCATCCTCAGCTGGGTCATTGGCCTTGATCTATGTATTCTTAATTTGCTTCCTCTTTGAAGGGGAACCCTTCTTTCTTGACAAGTCAAGCGGTTAAGGAGATGTCTGTTGCCAAACAAAAGTTTGCGACGACTTATAAACAACGCACGTAACAGGACGGACAACACACGACCACGGACAACAGACCACGGACGCCGGATACATCTCATCATGATGATTTCGTGTTAAGGAGTTTTTAACAACATTACCGTAGAGTATCAACACTAACACATTGACATCTGTATTAAGTACGTTACATTAAAAATTCCAGTACGCAATGTTTAATAGATAACTCAAACCCAACACCTCCTAAAATGCTGTTCAAATGGCGGCGTTTTAGAGTTGTTTATAGAAGATGTAATCGCCGGTAAAGTGGTAAAGTGTAAGTGGTCCAACATATAATGCAGTAATTTCTCTCAGTGCTGATCGGTTTCTATTGAAAAGGCACCAATGTCAATTTCATCGTAGTCTATTATCTCCATCAAGAACAAGTCTGCGCCTAAGAATCATAAATATCACCAAATTCGCTTTGAGTATCTCGTTTATTATATTATCACAAATGTTGATGTGTCGACGATGATTAACACTTGGTAATGAGTCCCCCTCCCATTTTGATGACGGTAACAATTTTTCATTGGTGCAGATATTAATGTCATAATCATTGTTCGTTTGTCGTGTCATAAAGTGAATTGCGTTTTCTAGACGGCATTATTTTATTAAACATAGTTTAAGACCCCTGTAAAGTAATAAATGAAAAAGGTGATATTTTGCGAAATTATCATTTCAATGAAAGAAAACTTGCCAACTCTTGCAGGCTGTGAAAAAAATTAGTAATTTGAGCACAACCCACAGGCTATTTTATTTTGATTTTATTTTTGTGTGTATGTTGTTTCGTATTGTGCTGTTTCGTACATTTTAAGCAATTGGTCACTTGCCTTAAAGAAAGGACCAACACATTGTATATAATGAGAATTCAATACTGCTTCTGCAGCTGGAGTTTCACTTCTTTACTTTAACTGATGCCAGGTATCGTTTAATAATAGTTACATACTAATATCATAACTGCCTATTATATCCAAAATTAAGATATGACAGTTAATGCAAATTGAACGAACAGTTTTAAGGGGCAGTTAAATGTACGTTCATTTTTGATTTAAATTTAAACGCACACGCAACACATTCCGAAAAATGAAACATGAAACAAGTAAAACATGTTTACCCTTTTCACTTTTACATTAACGTTGTCCTTTTTATCGTTTACATATAGAGGGTAATTAACTTGTTTTTGGTATTGATTTAATATCGATTTCAATACACGACTATCGAATAATAATGACCTTTTTTCAATGCCGTTGCACAAAAATCTGATATTGTATTATTCTGACAAACTATTTTACATCATTGAATGTTAAACAGATGAAGCGTGATAAATATTTTTCCGTTGAATAAATTAGCATCTTCTCTTACAGCGTTATATTAATGTTGACGCATAAATAGGGTCTAAATTGTTTTAACATTGGTAACCATAACACATTAAAACACTTTCACATGGCAAACTTTCGAACTCATTTAAAGTAGTTTTTTGTCATCAAGAACTGTCGGTTAAAACTATAACAACAGTGGTTATAATGTTTATTCACATTAACGGTATTAAATGTTCGTGTATTGCCATGCAGCGATTCGTATAAATAGGCAACATACCGTTCAACGTAACATTATGATAAGATCAAAATTACAACTACAATTAATCATATATAAGAGCCGCGCTGGGGACATTGGGCCCAAAGTATGCGCGTAAAGTATCGTTAAAGAATTGCCTTTGTGGACCGGGACGATACCTTCCGCTTTCATTAAGTTTTTCATTTAATACAATTCTTTTATTTACGGAAATAAAATATCACGGAAATTATTCTATCATTCTATATTCGCTGTGGGATTTTTCTCTCAAAGAATAAACTATTGGAAAAGGAAACAAATATGCGGATAGACCGACAGTCTAAGTAACTGTAAAATTGACGAAACAGATTTCGAAGATGAACAAAATATTTTATTTCTATAATTAATGTCAGTTTATTTCATGTCGTACCTTCATCACGCATGTATTAAATGAACTCTATGCAAGGATTCCAAACGTCGCATTCATATCTTGTTTAACATCAACAAACGCATTGTAAAAGGTGGGTACAGTTATGTGAGCCTTGCTCTGTGAAAACGGGGCTTAATCATGTGCGAAAACGTCGTTCTAGATTAGCCTGTGAAATTGCACAGGCTTATTTGTGACGTCAGTGTTGGCTTAATTGGATTTTCTCGAATAAGATACTTCCTTTAAAAGAAAAAGAAAATACAATGGAAACGTGTTGTTTCTGATTAGCCTTTATCGACGCACATGCTAATATTTGGCGTCAATTTACGGATATTCATTAAGCCACGATTTCTTACAGGGAAAGTAAAACATTAACAGCGATGGAAAAAGCATAATCAATTTAACTGTCAACCTTTTACACTAATGTCGAACACGTTAATGTGGGATGGTCGGATCGCTTGTTTGTGGCCTAAATCGTGACTAGTCGCATGCATGCAAACGTATGTAACTAAAATAGATTATCTCCAGTATGCCTGATTTGTTTTAAAGTTTTTTTATAACGACACATCCCAGGTTTAACAGAAGGGTTTGAAGAAATAAATAAAAGTGTATGTACTTTACTGTTAGAGATAATTACACTATAATATGTCATTACATGTCTTTCTGCCTTGAATGAGCACATATCCTGCCAAACTAATACAATTAAAGAGACGCTAAATTGATGCTTGGAAGACAAACCGTTCTATTGATATACATAGCTTACTTAATGACATGTATTCCGGATTTTCGTAATTCCGTGTTGACAGAGTTGTCGTTCTTGCGGGATGGTATACCTACTTCCGTTGTCAATATAAACAATAGGAAAATACTACTGCTGCATCTTTTAATGTCACAATTTCATCAGCAAAGTCAGACATGTTCTGAAAGAAAAGTTAAATACCAAAGGACTTATATGCAGACAAGACTGGGTAAGAGCAAATAGCCGGAAGAATTAGATTCCAACCTTTATACACACGTTTGTTCGGACCACTTCCTAGTCGGTACCCTGACAAACTCGATCTGTCGACCTTAAAAATCTTCAAAATGAGAATTTACGCCATCGAAGAATTTTACAACAGCATGAAAAAAAGCAGCGTTAATTTGTACAGCCCCTCAAGAACTTTAAACCATTGTCTGTCTTAGAGCATGATGAATTATAACATGAATAGGGAAAGACAATTGTTTTTTCAACAAATAAACATCTTGTTTGAAAGGAGGATATGCCAATCTGCAAATTAACAATTATTTTGATATTATTATATGCTTTCACGACCTACTTAAACAGTCAACAATGTTGACATTAGTAAAGAAGTGAAATAAAGTGTTGTAAAAACTATCTTCTATTGTAGTTAAATAAGGTTACTTCCATTTCTTTCTGTTGAGCTGTTAAGCGACGCGGTAAGAGTTTCTGGTTACCACTCGTAAGACTTGGATTCACTACACGGATGGAGCTCAGGAATGTTTACTTTACTATTTTTAACAATCTATGTTCTAATCACGATAATGGAGTTTATGTGACAATGATGTTGTGTAGATATGTGTCAATATGAATTATTGTTAAAATCATTATTATTTTGGACGATCACCAAGTGAACCCTTGCAATATCCAAAATGGACTCATTCCTTGTAGTCTCCAATCTTTGATAACACGATGAGTATATATAACGAGTTATAATTAGGTATTAGAGGATTACCTAATGAATTTCATTTGCCATCTGCATCTGCTTAACATTTTTTACGGTTAAAATGTGTCATTTGGCAAAGGGTTACAGCATTTTGCAACAAGATGCACATACAAGTAATTTTTACTGTGTGCAAAATTTTGTTTTTTTCTGTAGTATATTACCTATATACAGGCATAGCAAATATCAATATGAATTTCATATATTTGTTATGCATTTTATACGCATGTACATATTCCTGATTGGTACGGTACATAAATATACTTATCTTTATACATTATTGTGCAATTCTAATTTGCAAGGGTTGTACAAAGTAAACTACCTTTTACATACAAACTAAATTAAGTTTGAATATCAGAATGTATAACACTTAATAATAAATGTTGCACGTAAGAAAAGTAACTAGCACATGCTGAAATACATTGTGCAATATAAACTGATAATGCCGATTTTACACTCTACCTGTGTGAAATAAAGGATATTTATATTAAGCGTTATAATGTGTTATGACATTATGGAAGACATCAGTAAATATTATAGCAAACGGACCAGACACATACTTTTTCATCTTCTTTAATTGTATTTTGTTTATTTCAAACCTGTGTTTCATGCTTTTTACAAATCCATGATTTGTAGGGCTTCTAATATTCAATAAAAGATATACTGTTTGATCTCTAGTCTCACTATGTTTATATCATTTATTTTTGGATTTGTATTATTTCCTGACATTTAATATGAATAATTATTACCCACAGATTTCAATTGAAGCAGATTCCTGCTTTTTGATGCAAGCATTTTGCAATTGTGTCACTTTTCACTCCTCCAAATTATCTTCCTTGCATCATTTTGATGCAAATGTTACTGACGTCATCTGATCTATATTTCCATAGTTAGATTGTACAATAGTGCATGAACATTTTTTCCAGTGAATATTACAGAATTCTGAGTTTCATTTTTGTATGACAAACTGGAATGCCACAGTTTTTAATTAATATTTTATAAGTATGTTTCTCTTATTAAGGGCTTTTTACTATTTTCTTAATGTAAGTTGGTAAATTAATATAGGTTGCATAGGTAATTGGTATTTTTGTTTTGGTAAAAATATTCTCTGCAAACATTTTACCAGTATTAACTATTGTTTTAAAACCTATTAATGATTAAACCAGTGAATAACAATTCCCTTCGCCTTAATCTTACCTCTTTAGCCTTGTTATTTTCATGTATTTTTTAAAAGAACATACATCTATCATATTTAACCCAGCTATGTTATATTCATTAAAAATACAGTTGATAGTAGCATATAATTTCCACTTTAGCATCACTGTTTTTGACGATGCTGTTTCAGCATCGTCTAAGGGATGATACCATCAAAAAAATCTTCACAATGGCGACCTATGTAAAAGACCGAGCCAGTCCGATTGAGATAGTTCTCGGTTCATGGAAATACCGAAATCCCAGTCATTACCGAAATCCCCCGAAATCTCCAGAAATCCACCGATATCCGCAGAAATCCCCCTTTATATTGATTATTTCTCAAAATACTGCGGATTTTAATACACTGAAATCACTGATGAAACATTGTTTTTATCCAAGTTTGATCGTGAAAAACTAAAATATTATAATTAATATTTGGATTCCAAGTATGAATACATAGTGCATATTTGCACAAGCACGATCAGGTACCGAAATCCCCGCTGTAAAGACCTTCAAGTTTCAAAAATTCATCTGGGGCCTTTTTATATTATAAAGCAGCGGTACAGTCAAAAACTAAACAGCAATATCCCACTTCTGTTGAAAAATATTGACTTGAAGCGGGGATTTCGGTAATTCTACACTCGCCTAGCAGAGTTCTCGTTCGTGTTTCAACATTCAACAACGGTCGCCTACATGGGAGTCTCGTGTCAAAACTTTCTTACATCATAAATTGGCTTGTTTCGCTATTTAGAAGCTGTCATTTAGGATATATCATCATCACACCAGTACTGTCAGTACTTTGATTCTAATCGGCATATCTCGCTGTTTTCACTGAAAACATTCTCATAGCAGAGTTGTCGTTTGTGCCTCAACATACAACAATGGCCGCGCTCATAAGAGAATGCTTACAGTCGTGTCAAAACTTTCTTACAGCTATAATCGGCTTGTTTTGCTATTTAGAAACTGTCATTTAGGATATTTTAGTTATGTATTCACTAAATCTCCGCTTATGACAACAATGGATGAAATTTGAAGGATATACTCGATGTGAATGAAGGACTTTCTGGATTGTAACAGCTTGACACGGCAAAACTGGCATACTGGAATTTTTAGTAATCAATTTTAGTCACGTTTTGCTTTATAAATTGTATTTTGAGCATTTTGCGACTTATTGAATGACTATGATACCCGATATCAACATTTTATCGGGGATTTGCAGATCACGAAGCTGTCCTGAAATTCAACATTGATTTCAAATTCTTTACTGGTTTGTACTCTTTCTTTTATGTTAGTACTTTTTATCATCTTAAAGTGAAATGAACTGTGTCACAGTAAAAGAGACATTAAGGCGATTGTGACCAGTTTGGATCTAGATCAGCCTGCAGTCGCTTGAAAGCTGTTTGCTTAAAAGCGGTTTTCTGACAATAACAAATAATTTAATTGGATACTGATTGGACTGCGCTTTTCCTGTGACCTGGTTCAAATTATAGAATTGTCATTAATCAAATTATTTATTTCGAACATTAATCTTTTTTTTGCCCATCGGGATCAATGACTCCAGCACTTACCTGTTGAGAATTGAATACTGCTTAAGGCGATGCTAGGGGGCGTGAGAGATGTTGCACCTTCCATTATCGCTCAATTGTTCATTGTCGGTACTACGTACATGTACTCCGGGTACTCTTAAGAAGTTAAGTATACTTACATGTACCCCGGGTGCGGTAAATATACTAAAATGTACCCGGGAAATTTAACCCTTAATCAGTCGTTGTTGACTTTGTTTGTATTAATTATATATTCACATTTATGTCAATTTGCTGTTAAATGGCCTTTATATTATCGGAACACATCCTCAAAAAGCATGTTGATGCAGTGTTTTTAAGATAAGTTTGTTTAAGATTATCAGTTGCGCGTTTTACGACATCGGATTTTGGACGCGAATACAACTCGGGTACAGTCTAATATGGACCGAGTACAATTAAGTATATTTAGCGTACCCGGGGTACATGTAGGTATACTTAAGAGTACCCGGGGTACATATAAGTAGTACCAGAGCCGACTATGACCAATCAAGCTCCATTATCTGTCATGAACCGGCTCAAAAAAACCGAGTCGGCAATATTTGACTTAATTTTTGGTTCGGTTGCTCTCAAGAGATCGAACAATTTTATAATCTTCCTAAAACCCATACGGGTTTGATCCCCAGAAGCGGCATCGAAAACTTGCCAACTGTGTTATCTAAAAGGCTGCTAAACCTGATATACAATAATAATGTGAATTTTCTCTCACATGATGTTCATCAGTTATATTATATAAAAACTCACAGCAGTTGTTAAAAACTGGACAATAATTAATGAACGTATCTTTCATCTGTCTTTGACACTTTGATTTTGACATGGCCTAGATTTAAATATGTGACTTGACTTTACCAGCAATCTTGTAACAGAGCTTAAGTTTAAATGTACCATTGCAGATTACATAAATCCAGATTTGCTATTATAGAATTGTCGATAGTCTTAAGGGTGTGACAAGTAAGACGAAATTTATCATTACCAAGAGGCCACAACTGATCTATGATTGTTTTAAAACAAGAAAAATCAGTGCCCGATTTAGATTTCTTACAACGTTCAATTAAAACTAATTCCAGAAGCGTGGTAACAGTTTAACGGTAATGTCACCAATGTGTCAGACCAGGGCCTTGATTTTGAAATCTAAGATATGCATGGTCAAGTCTTCATGAAATCAGGACAAAAATTGTATTTTAAGTTCTTATTTGACCTGGCTATAGTTATCTGAATATTATAAGCTCAATCAGTATATTTATATCATTATGTATGCTTTGTGTATTGTAAACATATTCACAATCATGCAGTTACATGTTAGCAATAAATAATATCAAAGCTACCGATACTATAAAGGTCATTGACAAAGCCTATGGTAAAAATGTGAACACATTGAGTGTAATCGCCCTCTCGTGCCAGCAAAAACAACACGTTGACAGGTTGTCATTTTTGACAGTTCTACTTTCACTTTCATTTTGTGATATGCTGTTTATGCCCCCGGTAGGGTTGCATATAGCAGTTGAACTGTCCGTCAGTCAGTGTGTCAGTCCGTCCGTCCGTCCGAAATATTTAATGGCCATTACTTTTTCAATATTGAACATAGCTACTTGATATTTGGCATACACGTGCATCTGATGGAGCTGAACATTTTGAAATGTGAAAGATAAAGGTGAAGGTCATCCTTCAAGGTCAAATGTCAAATATAAAGCGTCTGTCAGTCTGTTCGAAAACTTTTTAAATATTGAAGATAGCAATTTGATATTTGGCATGCATGTGTATCACATAGAGCTGAACATTTTGAGTGATGAAAGGTGAAGGTCAAGGTCATCTTTCAAGGTATAATGTCAAATATATGGCGCCTGTCCGTCCTTCCGAAACCTTTAATATTGGCCATAACTCTTTCAATATTGAAGATAGCAACTTTTGATATTTTGCATGCATGTGTATCTCATGGAGCTGCATATTTTGAGTAGTGAAAGGTGAAGGTCAAGGTCATCCCATCATCCAAGGTAAAATGTCAAATATATGGCGTCTGTCCGTCCGTCCGAAAAATTTAACATTGGCCATCACTTTTTCAATATTGAAGATAACAACTTGATATTTATCATGCATGTGTATCTCATGGAGCTGCATATTTTAAAAGGCTAAAGGTCAAGGTCATCCTTCAAGGTCAAAGGTCAAATATGGCATCTGTTCGTTAGTCCGAAAACTTTAACTTTCGCCATAACTTTTTAATGCCTCTGAAGAGTTGCATATAGTTTTTGAACTGTTCGTCTGTCTTTTCATCAGTCCGTCCGTCCGTCCGTCCGAAAACTTTAACATTGCTCATAACTTTTGCAATATTGAAGATATAAACTCGATATTTGGAATGCATGTGTTTCTCATGGAGCTGCACATTTTTAGTGGTGAACTGTTAAGGTCAAGGTCATCCTTCAAGGTCAAAGGTCAAATTTTGCCATATTGAAGATAGTAACTTGATATTTAATATGCATGTGTATCTCATAAAGCTGCACATTTTGAGTGGTGAAAGGTCAAGGTCATCCTTCAAGGTCAAGGTCAAATGTCAAATTTTGCAATATTGAAGAAAGCAACTTGATATTTGTCATTCATGCATATCTCATGGAGCTGCACATTTTTAGTGGTGAAAGGTCAAGATCCTTCAAGATTAAGGTCAAATTTTGCAATATTGAAGATAGCCACTCGATATTTGGCAGGCATGCGTATGACATAGAGCTGCACATTTTGAGTGGTGAAAGGTAAAGGACATCCTTCAAGATCAAGGTCAAAGGTCAAGTTTTGCAATATTAAAGATAGCAACTCGATATTTGGCGTGCATGCGTATCTCATGGAGCTTCACATTTTGAGTGGTGAAAGGTCAAGGTCATCCTTCAAGGTCAAGGTCAAATGTCAAATTTTGCAATATTGAAGAAAGCAACTTGATATTTGTTATTCATTCATATCCCATGGAGCTGCACATTTTCAGTGGTGAAAGTATAAGATCCTTCAAGATCAAGGTCAAATTTTGCAATATTGAAGATAGCCACTCGATATTTGGCAGGCATGCGTATGACATAGAGCTGCACATTTTGAGTGGTGAAAGGTAAAGGACATCCTTCAAGATCAAGGTCAAAGGTCAAGTTTTGCAATATTAAAGATAGCAACTCGATATTTGGCGTGCATGCGTTTCTCATGGAGCTGCACATTTTGAGTGGTGAAAGGTCAAGGACCGCATTACCGCTTCCGAAAAGTGTATTCATACTATTGCCTTCGAGGAACTTATCTGATGTTTGACGAAAAGAGCCGAAAATGTGCGATTGTGGGTCAAGTTCCCCACAGGTACTTCTTTCCCGTACCCCCAATTTTTTTCCGTGCCCAAAATTTTTAGTACCCATTTTTTGTCGTACCCAATTTTTTTTCGTACCTAATTTTTTTTCATCCCCACCTTTTTTTTCGTACCCAAATTTTTTCGGTCCCAATTTTTGATTTCCCAATTTTTCTTTCGTACCCAAATTTGTTTTTGTATCCATTTTTTTTTTCGCAAAATTTTTGTAACATATTTTTTCGTACCAACATACACAATTGTGGTGATGTAGATAAACTTAACTTGATGCTTTCATATGCATCCTTTCAAAAGCATCGCCACACTAGTTCTGTCAGTACTTTGATTACGTTTTATTATGCATTAAATTACATTATTTAGAGCTCATGACATAGATAATTCATGTGTTTCAAATGATAACTTTTTCTATTTTGAACAAACCTTGTTTTTGGCCCTTATAAGAATGTTGGTTCATTAAAGATGGTAATGAATACAATCAATATAGGATTTAACAAATTAACAAACAATAACTGGGTTTTAGGAGGGTTTTGCAGACAATTCAAAAAAATGTGGGCTATATAGATATTGCTCATTTTGAGAATTTGCCCTTTTTACCACAATTATTTCTACCACATTTAAGCTATTTCTTCTTTGTTTGTTTAGTTAATTGTTTACGAACAGTATCTAGACACCTATTACTTTTGCTGTGCAGACATCATTTAAACCATATTGCTGAATGAAAATGTTTATCATAAAAAGCAATGACTTCTTTTGTTACAATGTTTACAATACAAAACAGCGCAGATAAAATTGAAATTAACGGGGAAAATGTGATAAATTCTTCAATTTAAAAGACAATACAGTAACAATTATTTATTTAAAGAACCCAAGTTACACTGTATATATGACATACAATAATTATGCTCAATTTAGATATTAATAAAAAATAATGCAAGCAATTTTACTTCGCATGATTAAACCATTAACAGTAAAATGCCTTAATAGTATAATATAAAATGACTGGAAATGAAAGCAGAATATTAAAGCAAGCAGACGAATAAGGCACTTGCTATAAGGATCAGATATTTTGGGGCACAAAATCTTTGATCTCGAAGGAGTGCTTTATCCGAACGAGAACTCAGTTAATGAATTTGATCAGTAGACATTAAAAATAAACAACACAACACTGAAATATGACCAATCAGAACACTCCCACACAGTATTCTATAGAAAATATGTAAACGAAAAACAGTTCAAAACAGCATAAGTTATTAATAGAAAAATCAAGGCATTTACACTTAACTGATATGAAAATTGCTGTAAAAACACATCTTTTCAGAAAATGATACTAAATTGTGACAGTGACAGAAGAATACCAATCAATTTATCACCTTAACATATATCAATACTGATTATGAATCAATGAAAAACTTGACATCAACGGAATAAATGCTGAGTGCCAATTTATAATGCAACAGGCACAGTTTAAAAAGCAGAAAGCTAATATCAGAGTTTATAAACTTTAACTTATTTTAACTTTAAGTTAAGAGTCGCCAAATTATATGGCAAGGCAGAAATAAAATAAGAATGTCAGCAAACTAGAATTATAAGAATATCAATCAATGACTATATTATTGTATACGTAAATTTGAATTGAAATAAACAGTAAATATTACGATTTCAGCGATCTGAAGTGCAGAACGCGTTTTCGTTCTGTTTATTTACCTGTTTAACCGAAACCGTCCCGAACGAACGACAACTCTTGTTTGCTCTTAATTAAGAAACAACACAATTCTGTACACTACTATTTGCCATAAATAACAGATTCTTTGACATTTTTAACACAGATTTATCACAATAGTAAATATTTCCATTAAATCAACAAGTAAGTTATTATCCGAAATCATCAGTCGGTCCTTACACCATCATGATGATGATGATGATGATGATGATGATGATGATGATGATGATGATGATGATGATGATGATGATGATGATGATGATGATGATCATCATCATCATCATCATCATCATCATCATCATCATCATCATCATCATCATCATCATCATCATCATCATCATCATCATCATCATCATCATCATGATTGTGATGATGATCATGATGATGATCATGATGATGATCATGATGATCATGATGATGATGATCATCATTATGATGATGATGATGATAACACGAAATACCAATTTAAAGTGGTTTCAATATAGATTATACAAATAATCAAAATTAGTAACGCCACTACAGCCAACTTTACCTCTTTTGAAACTGAATGTAAAAATATTCAACGTTTATTTTGAGATTGATAGTATGTCAATCAGTTAATAAAATAATTGTTTTCTGGAGGTAATCACTTAACGAACTTTCTTAAAATGCCTTTATATTGGGACATGCACATACAATTGGACCTTTAAATTTATAATTTGTTATTGTATTAAAATGTTTATTTATAATTGTAAAATAAACAAAAATAGACCCACTCTAAAAGCAGCAAAAAAGCACCTGTCCTTGCAATTACTTAGTGAAACTAATTATTTTACCGATGCGCGTAAATCGAAGAATGGAAACTGGTGTTACCCCTTTTTGTAGTACTTTTAATTAGGGAGTTTAATCAAATGTGTACGTTCAACATTATTGTTTATATTGTAAAGTAAAAGCTGTAGTTTGTATAATGTATATATACATACATTGCTTTTAAGCTATGTACGGTGTGGAGTGGTATTCCCTCCACCCAGAAATAACTATTGATGATGGAAATAAAATTTGTTGAACGGAAACACACACACACACAAAACAATAATCTAAATGTGTATATAAAAAGCGATACTGTATTTAAGTCAGTATATGAGTTTTTTTCGTCATCACGTTGTCGAGTGTAAGCTAATAATTTTAAGCATGTACCATCAATTTGGCACATGGTATCTTAATCGTTGTATCGGTAGTTTTAATGGTCGTTCCGGGACGGAAACGTCAACCAGGCTGCCGAATATTTAGTTAATTTGACCATTTTTTATTTGATTTTTGCCAATTGTTATGCTCCGTTTTGCGCCTTCATCTATGTTGTAATTTCGGATGAGACAAGAGGTAAATAAAAATGATTACATTACCCTTAATATGTCTTAACGACGGAAATATCATGTAAGGTTAAATCATAAATATGACGTCAAAAAGCATGCAACGGGATCACGATTATCTTGCATGTCAAGAAGTATATTAAAATAAGTTGAGTTAATATTTCGACGTTATCGCATGAAGTTTTCCTATTTTCCAAGTAGCAATGGGTCAAAAGCAATACGTCATATATAACTACAAGTCAAGTTTGAAAACTGTATGTCATCGAATCGAATACACATCAAATTTAACCACACACCTGTATACGAGTAAGCTTTCTCATTACAAAGTTAATATACTGACACGAACAGTATGTCATACCTTACTTCTGTTATCGGTTCAACAAAAGTTTTAGTATACATTCCATTTAAGCTAACATGGTATTGTACAACTATTATTGCAAGATGTTCAAGATGTCATTAGATCGTTCACGGCGGTCACGTTATTGTGATAATATTTCTAAGTTAATTTGGTTAGTCTTTATTAGTTATATAGCACACGGGCTAACTGTTACTAATAGGTATTCTTTAATCTAGGTTTGCATAAGAATTGCTAACAAACCAACTGTGTGCTTGTACTTTCATTTTATACTTTTTTTTTCCTTTCTCTATAAACTGTGTAGTGCTGCTAGAAATTGTAACTTTAAACATATAGTAATCAGCATATCAATTTTGCGTATGTTTATTATGGTCCATTTTTACATAATCAGAGTTATGGCTTTTTTTAGCAGAAGCATTATGCTTAAGCTTGTGGCGAGCGTAATTGCAAACATATTTACACAAGAGTGATGCAATAAAAAAAACGTATTTACAAGGATAAACTGGTCATTTTTGTTAAAGATATGGCAATTCCTTCCTTGTGTGGTGCTTGACTTAAATATAATTTTAAATTGATGCAATTTAAGTTGAACAAAATATGCGAACGTTCCCATCTGTGTACTTTGGTCCATTGTTTTTGGCATTAGAGGAGTTTTAATTCAAACGTGCAATGTGTATGAATTCGTGTCTTAAGGACACATAATCAGTTACACACTTATATTAGCTCTTGTGGTTAACACATTCAGAAAACACATCAGGGTCGTCAAATAGTCATTCAAGCAAAGCGGTTTATATTATGTAACAAAATAGTTGACGACGGCCTAATGCACGACGCACGTCTAACGACGGAAAACTAACGGAAAGGGACAACACACCACGGGCAAAAAATTACTACGGACGCCGGGCGCCACACTTTATAACATCTCACCATGAGCTTTTTGTGTTGTGGTGGGCTAAACATAAAAAATAAACAGAGTATTGGCACGAACACTGTGACATGATTGTTTTTAAGAAATTAACATTTAAATGCAATACAATAATCCGTACAAACACGTTACTTTTGCTTCTTATTTAATATACTCAACATAGACTTGATTATTTGTATCAATGTAAACATCTGCAAAGGGAGTGGCGTAAACGTCGAACAATAACGTTACGTCGTTTGGCGGAAAACATAAATAACACATAGTATTATTTATAATATAATTAAAAAATAATAACATTATGATTATGTTCTTTATGTCAACAAGCAGTTTAAACGATTCTATAACGCAACGTTTAATTAAGAATTGAAATAATAAATACATTTCTAAAAAAGTAGTTACAAAAACTAAGAGTAAGGTATGTTATTGCCTGTAAATGACATTTGCATGTAAGTGGTCAAGTCACTAGTGACGAAGTGCCATTTATTTCAGTAATTTGTCTCATATCTTTTCGGTTTTGATGCTGCAGAAATCAATGCCAATTTCTTTTCACTATATGGACTTAAGGATGTACAATTTTCGCGCCATAGCAACAAACTTTTCACTGAATTCGCATGAAATGTCTAATTTGATATACTATTCTATACGATGTGTCGACGACGATTTGCACTAGGTAATGAGTCCTCTCTCATATTTTGATGATGGTCACACTCGTTCATTATTTCATATTGTTATGCTAGAGTTTTTTTCTTTCCTTTTGTACCCATGGCATTGTGCATGTCCAATATAAACTTCGTTTTGTAGACGGAATTTATTTATAAACCGGAGTCTTAGATCCTTTAATTTAAAAAGAGTAAATGACGATATTATGCGATATTATGAATCCAAGAAAACAAAATCTAATAGCTTTTGCAGGCTCGGAAATAATTTTGTAATGCGATAAGCACAAAACCACAGGAGCTTTTGATTTCAAACAATAATTTAAAATAATTGTAAACTGCTTACATATATTCAAAATCGGTTAATCGTCTTTTGAGCAAAATGTGAACGCACATTTTAGGGACAGTTAAATGGATGTATTTATTACGCAAAAAAACAAACTTGTGCACAAATCAACGGTTATTATAAATTTAAATTTACACTCAAGCAGACAGAATCCCAATAATGAAACACGGCAAAATGATTTCTAAAAATAAAAAATGTGTACCCCCCTTTTCCTTAAAAGTTACGATTTCCTTCATCGATAAGATGTAGAGGGTAATTAATTTTTTTTAATATGGATTTGAAATCGACTTTAAATCACGACTATCAAATAATAGAAATTCATTTTTGTGTACAATGATTTGCTACGAAAATGGAGCCGAAATTAAATGGGATGGTTGCTTTTCCGTGTTGGCATCTGATTGTATGGTTTATATTAACATCCCATGTTACTTCTTTGAATGTTAAGAACCGACCTGACCTGAGATACACATTGTTTAAGTAATATATCAATAAGCAGCTTCTCATACAGAGTAATATATATTTTGTAAAGTTTCCTGCTGGCCTTTATGTCGACATGGTATTGACTGAGTGATAGAACCGTAATTTATTTTGATAGTAAACAATAACACATTACGAGTTTAAGACACATTCACATGTTTTAACTTACAAACTCAACTGAAGTATTTTTGTGTCATAAAGAACTATCGATTCCAATTACAACAACAGTAGTGATAACCTCTATACACAAAAATGGTTTTGAAATTGTCCTTTATTGCTATGCAGCGATTCGTGTTAACAGGCAACATACCGTAAAACCCGCAATTATGATAAGATTTACCAGAACTACAACCACAATAAATCACTTATTATAGCCGCGCTCTTGGGAAATCGGGCCATAGGCATGTGCAAAAAATGTCGTTCATGATAAGCCAGATTGGACTGGGACGATACATTCCGATTTCTATTGAGCGTGTTTTATATAATAGAATCCTCGTATACACGGAAATCAAGTATAGCGGAATGTTTCGCGCGCCGCACATAGTAATAAGTGACTCAACGAACATACATTAGTTTCGGTTTTGCAACAAGTTGACGCTTTTTTTCTACGATCTAATATTTAATACCATGACATGTATACGCCCTCTTATATATATAAAATATGTGAACATTGTGCTTACCTAGTTATTAAGAAAACTAAATGATTGTTTAATTGGAAAATAAATATAAGAACATATTTCGCAGAAACGACTTTTTAAAACAAAGCATTGCATTTATATAATTTAAAAACACATTTTATTTCACATAACAACGTTGCATTTTGTTGCTTTTTATGTTTTTAATCTTTGGACAGATAACTTCATGTCGTCCGTATCGCGGCTGTATTTATTTAACTCGTAAAAGGTCTCAATCTCAGATTTAACCCAATTGTTTGATAAATTAAAAAGCGAATTTTATATATGTTTCGTAACACGGAATTAAATATTATTAGAGGTAATGGTGCCCTAAATGAACAGTATCCTGTCAAATATATGAGACGCTAATTTGATGTTAGGATGACGTATCATTGTATGATTATACAGAATCTAACTGAATGATATGAATGCTTAACAATATTATTCGCAATAAATCACTGATTCTCTGAAATGTTTTACATACAATTTATCACAAAAGTTAATATTTGTGTTGAATTAATATCCAGCGAATCATCCGGAAACATTTTTTTATCGTTACATCCTACATTTTATAGAGCGTTTAATAATTTGTACGTCTCAAAACTGTCATCAGGACTTCCATGAATTTATTTGCTGTGCATGGAATTTCAAGTTAATGTATTACAATATACACATCACATATATGTTGGTGACCGTATTTACGTGAGCAAAAAAACGCTTGAGTGCAAAGCAGATGCGATTCGGACCCCTTTATACGTACATGCATTTAGTTTCATCGATAAGATATAGAGGCTTATACACTTGTTTTGGTATCAATTGTAAATCGATTTCAATGCTAAAAAAACCTTTTTTTGTTCAATTCATTTTAACGAAAATGGAACCGAAACTAAATCGGATGGTTTTGGCATCCGATGGTATGCTTTATATGGAAATCCCATGTTGCCTCATTGTAAGTTAAAAACGACCTGAGCTAAACACTGTTCAAGTATTATATCCATAATCAGCTTCTTCATAGCGTATTATAAATGTTGTTTAGTTTCTCGCTGGCCTTTAATGTCGATTTGTCATCGATTTATTGATAGAAACTTGATTTTATTTAAACACAAGTTAAACACATTAAGAGTTTAAGACACACTCATATGGTAAGCTTTCAAACTCATCTGAAGTATTTTTGTGTCATTAAGAACTATCGGCTCAAATAACCACAAGAGTGGTGATGACGTCTATAAACATACATGTGTTGAATAATGTGCAATAATGATACGATTTACCAGAACTACAACTTCAGTAAATCACTTATTATAGTCGCGCTCTTGGGAAATGAAACAATCTTGTGGATAGACCTACGATCTAAAATGAAATTATATGATATTTATGGATTTAAGCGCGCTTAAGATAAAATATGTTAATATTGTGGTGAACACGTTAATAAGTAAACTCAACTATTGTTAAATTCCAAAATATAAAAACATGTTTTGTATAAACGACTTGTTACATCAAACAAGGGCATTCATATTATTAAAATACACATTTTATTTGACATAACAACGTAAATCTGTGTTGCTAAATGTGAGTCTAATTTTTGGACAGCTTACTTCATGTCTCCAACATCATGCAAGTATTTATTTAATTCTTGCAATCTTTAAATCCCAGGTTTAACCGAATTGTTTGATAAATTTAAAAAGTTAACTGCATATATACGTTTTGTTACACATACTTACCATATACAATGTTATTGGAGATCTTCGTGCTTGAAACAAACAGAATCCTGTCAAAGAAATGGATGACATCGCCTTTAATAATTATACAGAATGTTACTTAATTGCATATATTCTTAACTTTGTTGTTCCGCCAAAAATCACATATTCTCTTACAGTAGAACATAAATTTACCACACAATTTAATATTTCTATTTAATTAATATCCCGGGAATCGTTCGGAAACATCCGTCGATCGTTACACCCTGCATTCCATAGAGCGTTTAATTACTCTTACGATGTCTGGAAATTATTTCATCAGAACTTCAAAGGATTTCAACGCTCTGCATAGAGTTCCAAGTTAATTTATTACAATTTTACGGATGGATGAAACTGCAATTCTCAGTATTATTATTATTATTATTATTATTACTACACTGTAGATGACAACTATAAAAAATAATTCCAGGAATTGTTAATAAAAAATGGAATCATAATCTGCAAGATCAAAGTGAAGAAAAGTAGCGATGCTTTATGCATGGTCATCCCATCAAATGCAACTACAGTGCATCGTATCAATTTTACATTTAAAAAGCCACGCTTAGCTCTCTAATTCCAAAGTTCCCTATACGTTTGTACTGCAAACAATTATTTTTATCGTAAATATATATTAGGAATTTAAGAAGAAATATTTAATTATATATATATATATATATATATATATATATATATATATATATATATATATATATATATATATATTGTAAAAAACTGATTTAATACAGTAAGGCTTAATCTTAGAGCAGTCAATATTAAACATATTGTAGAACTAACACTTGACACACACTAGTAGCATATATAAAACAACTGTGCAACAAACTCAAGCGGTGTCTTAAGATATATTAAGATAAAGTATAATGGCTGAAGTTAT
Source organism: Dreissena polymorpha (assembly GCF_020536995.1). Lineage (NCBI taxonomy): Eukaryota > Metazoa > Mollusca > Bivalvia > Myida > Dreissenidae > Dreissena > Dreissena polymorpha. Next base: position 84,557,369 of record NC_068360.1, read on the forward strand.
ACATATAGCATTTATTCGTTTGAAGGACGCCAACAAGATAATACATCAGAATCAGAAATACTTGACTTATGGGCAGCGTTGGCCTTCTTGGCTAGAATAACATATTATAATACAACAGTGCCGTATTGACAAGTCTAATGGCCAGAAAAGAACAATATCTCTTAAATCTATTGATGTTGCTCATTACATGTGGTATTAGCTTCGCACCTTTACGATGTATATGTCATCAGCTTGTTATCGAGTGCAATCTATTCCAGAAAAGCATTCACCTATACCAAAAGACGGCTTATATTCTTATCATCGGCGTTTTTAGTTTGTCGCGCTAGCGAGCAACTAATGTAAAGAGAGTGTTGCAAGTCAGTCTGATTTTAACTACGCTAGGAACGATAACCACTGCCTGTTTATACTTCACCACTGGTACACTGCAGACACCGTGTTTGTTTATAATTTTTGGAATTCCAAGTTAATGTATCAATATATAACAAGAGAAAAAACGGTTTAAATGCGAAGCAGATACGAATCCGACATGTTTAAACGTTCATGTATTTACAAATATTGTCTTATGTATGTGCTATATATATGCATTGCTAACGCATATTAACGTTAACATGATATTTGTTTTTGGCGCAGAGAGCACTATCTTAAACCGTTTTAACGACGTCTCGAGGAAGTGCTAAATACGAATGTTTACTGCCTTATAAGGCATGTAACATTTTTTATTTGCGGCGTAAAAATATTGAACGGAATAAAATTCTCATATGTATGCTTCAGCACCAGCAGAACCAACTGATACAGGCCCAACATGTTCTTGCTTAAAGAAGAAAAAGAAGAAAAAGAAGGAGGAGTAGGAGGGGTTGTAGGGAATATCAGGGTGCGTGACTGGATTGCGAAGAACCCTCCGCTAGGGCTTTACGACGGTCTCATGGTCGAGCTGCGTAACCAAGATCCAACAGCCTTTTAGAACTTTTTGATGATGCCCCCTACGAATTACGATGACATTCTGCAGAGACCTGCAAATAACTGGGGAGCACCTCTTGCACCAGGAATCAAGGTTGTTGTCACCCTGAAACACATTGCCTTTGCTCCAAGTACCGTGAGCTGCAATATGGTCCCTCACAACACCATAAGTCTGGTTGTTAGGCCATGGTCCACGAGTATGCTCATGAGATGCTCTACTGGGTCCGACTACTTAAACTATAAAGGCTACTTGAGAGTAATTGTCCTAGCTGTTGTGTCTTTTGACTAAAAGTTTCTGTTGATATACGTAAGCGGCAATGGGCACTCTTCTTATACCCACATCTACCATGAAAGTCAGTTCAAGGAGTGTTTGCAGAACAATGACATCGCGTGCGTCCCAGAGCTGTATCCGCTGCCAGGAGACACACAGGATGTACCCTTCTACCTAGTAGGCGACGATGCATTCGGACTACGGACCTATATGATGAAGCCCTACGCTAACAGGGATATGAAGGCAGCCTTCGCCTTACCTTTTCCATTTCCTCGTCAATGGCCCTTTGCTAGGGGAACTGGTTCTTTCTCCTCGACTTGGGGAGGAGAAGTTGGCATCACTTCTTATACAATTAGTGTTTCCCCCCTTAATGTCTTGGGGCGACTTCCCTAAGCCCTATTGGTGTCTCAGGGGCAGCAGAAGGTTTGTCAAGAGGCTTTAATGTTGGCAGCAATGTTGTTGGCAGGAGGAATGGAAGGATGCTTGGCGACAGTGGTAGCACCTGAATACGTTCTTTAATAAACATTGTATTTAATAATTTCCTTCTAATATTCATTTCTAAATAGACATTCGAAATGTAAATTTGAAATTAATAAATTGGAAAATGAAAGGACAATGCATTGATTGAAATTAAAAATGTATTCACCATAAACAGAAGCCTCAGCTTCTAAAGAGCAACATTGACAGTTTCAGCCTGAGGGACAGGGTCTGGACTGGCAGCATTAGCATGAGGACCATGGACCTCGGCCTAGACATGAACCGTTACTTGCGCTTGTGATGCGTGAAGAGCCTCATCCTCAGCTGGGGTATTGGCCTTGATCTGTGTATACTTAATTGGCTTCCTCTTTGCAGGAAACCCCTTCTTTCTAGGCAAGTCAAGCGGTTAAGAAGATGTCTGTTGTCACAAACAGTTGGCGACGAAATATAAACAATGCACGTAACAGTACGGACAATACACGACCAAGGGCAACTCACTACAGACGTCGGATATATCTCATCAGAATAAGGAGCTTATCACAACATTTTCGTAGAGTATCAACACTTACATATTGACATCTTTTTTTAGTACGTTGCATTAAAAATTCCATAACGTAATGTTTCATAGATAACTAAAGCTCCGCACCTTCTTAAATGCTGATCAAATGACTGCGTTTTAGAGCTAAGGGCTTTGTTTATTGAAAATGTTATCGCCGGTAAAGTGGTAAAGTGTACGTGGTCCAACATTAAATGCAGTACTTTCTCTCAGTGCTGATCGGTTTCTATTGAAAAGGCACCAATGTCAATTTCGTACTAGTCTGTGGACTCCATCAAGAACAAGTCTGCTCCAAAGAATCATAAGTATCACTAAATTTGCTTTGAGTATCTCATTTATTATATTATCCCATATGATAATGTGTCTACGATAATTTACACTAGCTAATAAGTCCCTTTCTTAATGTTGATGACGGTAACAATTGTTCTTTAAATCAGATATTGATGTCATCACCATGTTTCGTTGTAACCAGGGCAGTGTGCGTGTCAAAAAAGCAAATAACGTTTTCTAGACGGCGTTAGTTTATTAAACATAGTCTAGAACCCTTGTATGAAATAAATGAAGACGACGATATTTTGGGAAATTATCACTTGAATGAAAGAAATCCTGCCGACTCGTGCAGGCTCTAAAAAACTTAGTAATTTGATCACAACCCCTTGGTTATTTGATTTGACTTATACCACGTATTGTTTAATAATAATTATATACTTATATTGATTGATGGATTGATTTTATTTGGTAAAAATATGAACTAAACATAGTTACTACATAATGCAGGCACCGTTAAATGTATTATTACAGCAATATACATAGTAAACCATGGAATGCAAACACAATTCCTAGGATAACACAAAAAAGAGAAAAATAATTTTCACTTATTTCCATTGTTGCCCTTGATATTGGTGGCAGTAACCATGAAACAGTCATATATTAGATATATAATAATTTATATGTATCAAATATGTACTGTTTAATATATCAAGTATATTACTGATTTAGTTTGATCAAACATAATCGCATGTTCATTATATCACAGAAGTTGCTTAGAAAAATATCACACTGCATTCGTAGTTAATAAACACACTTTGTAGCACACTAAAAGTTTGAGAATAAATATGAGATAATTGCATCATAATGATCACAAGACGTTAAATGTATAACATTTTTTTAAATAACATAATATACATCCTTGAAATGGTTAGTTTCAGTTACATCCCTGATGTTTTGAGGAAGATTGTTCCATAAACTGATAACATTATTTGTAAATGTTTTACAACCAAAACTACCTACTCTTGGTTTGGAAAAAAGACTAGAATCTAGAAATGTAAACTTTTTAGCAAAATGATCATATTCTGGCTGAGCTACCATATTGGACCTGGTATAACGATTATGTTCGCCAGACACTGGCTTAAAATGCTCACCCTTGTACTCTGGTGTAAGGCCATTTTTAACCTTATGTACATAACATAGTATGATCTGTTCTACTCTCTTTGAAACAGGCAGCCAACCTAAATATGTAAACTGTTTTTGACCAACATGGGATTTATTATCCATATTCAGAACAAACCTAATCACCATGTGTAGTTTGTAGCATTTTTAAGTGACTGAAAAAGACAAGGGTATCAAAAGGAGCAGGTATAGTCAAAGTGGCACTGTACAAGGGACATGACAAGGAGTTTTCCGGTGTAAAACGTTAAGAACTCACTTGTTATGTATAGGAACTTTAACCTGGAGTTTGCTTTTGTAATAATTGACCTAGAATTGGTTTCACCAGGCAGACACTGGTCCATTATAGCACCTAAGTACTTAACAGGACTTGATGGAGTAATTTACACACCCTTGCAAGATACATTTAACTGAGTATTCAACCTTAGTTTGGGCTTTGAGCCAAACAATATTGACTCCGTTTTACCAAGATGTAGGGACAGTTTATTGTCCACTTACCACTCACTAATAAGTTTGAGATCACTAGAAAGAATGGATTCAATTTCTGAAATTTGTTTACCAGCTACCAGGATGCCAGTATCATCAGCATAAAGTAAAATTTCAATTTTAACCACAGCGGCCATATCATTCACATAAATTAAAAATAAAGGGGGGCCTAAGATGAAGCCCTGAGGAACACCACAAGAGCTGGACGCCTCGGAGGACATATTACCAGATACGTCAACAACCTTATGGCGATCGGAGAGATAGGAAGTAAACAACCTGACTGTGTCACTATGGAGACCAATAGCCTTAAGTTTCATGATAAAAAAATGATTACAGTATCATGAAGGCCTTCTGTAGGTCTAACAATACCAATGCAACCATTTTACTTGCATCCATCTTAAACGAATATAATCAGATAAATGGGTAAGGCAAGTGTCTGTAGAGTAGCCTCGCCTAAATCCTGATTGATAGCTATATAGAAGCTTTATGTCATTCAAATAACCTTAAACTTGGTCATAAATTACTCTTTCAAGGATCTTTGAGATGATACTTAAGACCGAAACCGGTCTGTAGGTTCCAACCACAGTCTTAACACTTTTCTTTAAAAGGGGAATAATTCTCGCTGACTTGAGGTCATCAGGACAGAGCTCTGTAGATTGACAATTTAACAATATAAGCAAGGGGACAAGATATGACAGAAGCACTATCCCTAACAAATATAGCAGGAATGCCATCCAAATATGTGGCCTTATTAGCACTTAATGTTTGTATAATATGCTTTTATGATTGTATTTTCAGACATAATGGAAAATGAAAAAAATGAGTTAAAATTTTCAGCTACTGTAAATTTGTCAAAGGATATTGGTTCATCAATCTGAAGCCCTATGCTACCAGATGAAGTGTTCCCTTTTTTAGTGGGAAAAACTAACTGTTTAAGTGTGTCCCGAAGAGATTTAGATTAGTTTTTGCACTGTTCAAGTTAAACTGAAAAACAATATTTTTTTGCCTTAAAGATAAGTGACTGAGTTTTATTTCTCAACTCCTTAAAAGCATAAGACAATTAATTCATTCTATTTTTCTTTTGTTTATGAAAAGTTTTGTCACTAGCCTGGATACTATGCAAAATATCAGGAGTTTTCCAAAGCTGAGTGCGTTGTTTAAATCTAACTTATCTCACTTTTACAGCGAATTCGGTTGATTAAAGCCCCGTTTATTAAATTTCATCTATAATCAACGGCAAGGCTATAATCAATGGCACGAAATGACGTCATCAACTGCCGAACCGGGACTACTTTTTCCCACGCACCTTGTCACCTGTATTTGCCAAGTGCATCAATAATAAAAACAATCTCAAATATTTGTCAATCTTAATGACATTAAAACAAATACAAGTAGAAAAAACGTGTTTGTTGTCATTTATTGTCACTAAACTTCTAGTATAAGGTAAATTTAACACTATGTTGCAAATAGGTTCTGTTGTTGTTGCTCCCCCTTGACGGAGTCAGTTCGAGTTGCTCCCATTTGACTATAGAACACAATCGACTGCGAAATTGTAAACCCCTCAAAATGTCTGACGAATTTGACAAAGTCAATTTCTCATTAACTTGGGATGAATTAAATAATGAACATGAGCAACAAGCAACTGAAATGGAATTAACACTAAGCCAGTTCCAGGAACAATATGGGTTGGATCCCATCTATTTTGTTCACAAATGAAATTGAATTGACCATTGAGAATGAAACCAGCCCCAGTAGTAACGCACCATCCAGTAGCAAGTCTTCCCCCCAACTATAGATCTGCATGAGAATAAAGAGTTCTAAGATGTTAACCTCACTGATGTTGGTGATTTCATTGTCCAAAATGAAAATAAAAAGACTGTAGCGAAGACCTTGTCTGACATAAACACATTTAAAAGGTTTCTAGTGTCAAAAGCTGAATCAAAAGAAATTCACCACATAGAACCAACTCTTCTTGATGAGTATTTGGCCACTTTCCTGTTGTCCCTTAAAAATTCAAATGGCACATATTATGAACCAAGCTCCCTCCGTGGCATCATTGCTAGTGTTGACAGGTACCTGAAACGACATCGCTATGGATGTTCAGTCATGACAGGGACTGGAGCCCAATTTGCACTCACACGGGACACCTACAATGCAAAGAAAAAAAGTCTAAAGAAACAGGTAAAATTGAGATGAACGGTTATAACTAAAAGAAATTTGGCAAAATAACATATTCAACAGAAAACGTATCATTTATGACAAAATTGGAAAAAAATCCCAAGTGTAGTCTTAGCGAAACTAATACCCTGTCGACATAAAGTTGCAGTTAATAAATAAAAGTCGAAAAGTCACATTAAAAGTAATACTGTAAGCCTACGAAAGATAGAATACTAAAAAAATTAATTTAAATTAAAAAATATAGTCGAAAAGTTAAATGAAACAGTATAATAAATATAAATCACCAATTTAGGGTATGGGAAACCGTCCTAGGGAGGCCCATACGCTGAGTGATACCGACATCGATCTGCTCTGGGAGAAGGGGATCCATGGCACCGAGTCTCCGAAGGCCTTGTTAAATACAATCTGGTTGAAAAACTGTCTTCATTTTGGCTTGCGAGGAACAACGGAGCTATACAATTTGCGGTAAGAAACATTTTTAACACTCAAACACACAAAATATGTATCAATTTTTCTCATTATTTTTTCACCCCATTCACAAAGTACATCCGCTTCAACTTAAATGCTGTATTTTATTATTGTTCATATCTGACATTATATTAAGATTCTTGTATTGTGTTATGTGGGGAGACGTCCGCCTCCGTGTAGACTCGAATGGTGTCGAGTATCTCGAGTTGAACGAGCGGCAAACGAAAACGCGCACAGGAGAGAACATCGCTGACATAAGAAAAGTGTCTCCCAAGATGTTCGGCACTTCTGGACCAAGAAATCCCGTGTAAATTTACAAGCTGTACTCGAATATGCGTCCATCTGATTTTTCTTCAGATCAGCACCCTTTCTACCTGGCAACACGCACAATTGACACTGCATCCCAGTGTTTCTTGCGTCAACAATTGGGTGTCAACAAGCTGGGTCAGATGCTGAAGGTCTAGCAAAAGACGCCGGCTTCTCCGAGCACAAGAAAATAACCAACCACTCAGTTCGCAAATTCCTAGTCCAAAAACTTCTAAATGCAAACATTCCACCCACTAAAATCATGGCCATAACAGGGCACAAAAATGTCCAGTCCATAACCAATTATTCCACCATATCTGTTGAACAGCAGCAAAAGAGTTCCAACATTCTTGCTCAGTCCAGTAAATGTAACAACTAAACAGCTTCCTCTTGTTCACCTTCATGCACTGAAACTATGGTCGAAATGCAGCCTACACAACCACTGTCTACCGTTGAACAAGTTGATCTTGATGTTCGTCCCACCCAGTCACTTCACCAGCAAATGTCTTTCTCTCGTTCGAACAACTTTGCCTCACAATTCTTTGGTGCCACTTTCCACATTCAAAATTTTAATGTGAATAATTAGATTAAATCCAAGTTGTTATTGTTATTTCGTCACGAAATAACCACATATTACAACAAAGAAGCAAATGTTTTGCACCTCGTGTTCTAGTTGATAGTTTGAACATCGAAAGTTAATTATGGGTGGTGTTAGGCTACGTTGTATACAAATGTAGTTCCTTGTATATAACAACTTAATGTTATATTAATGTTATAAAACTATAAGATTTGCAATTCAATATGAATAAAATTGTTATTAGTAACGCACGACTCTTTGTCACAGAACGATATTCTGATTTTTTTAAATGACAATTTGATCAGCGGTTATTTTTGGAACGCGGAGTACACTGACCTTGGTTACACTACAGTCATTATCAAAGTACGGCAAACACTCATGAAAACTAATTTTGTAAAAATAAAAAGGTTTACTGAATAAAAAAGTGGGATAAAAAGAGTAATAGATTAGTGTTGATTATAGATCAGGTTTATCATGCTCGGCACGAAAACGAAAAAGCACTCGCCAAGGCTCGTGCTTTTTGTTTTCTAAGCCTCGCATGATAAACCTGATCTATAATCAACACTAACCTATTATTCTCTATTTCTTTAACAGGTGTAGTGTCATCAAAAACAGATAAAAATATACTTACTTAAATTTAATTATCCCAAGTTACAGAGACATTTTCACATAGTAAGACCCTTCTCCAGTCTGTAGATAAAAGACATTGTTCAAAGTTTTCTTTACTGTAGTTTTTCAAGAATCTGATGTGTACATCGTTATGATTACCAATTGACAAATTTTATTTCTTGCGTGTACAATAAACAATACAATGGTCACTAACTGATGAATCAATGACTTCACAATGTAACATTAAATCATTATCTGAGACAAGAACTTAGTATATACATGTTGATGAAGTATTAGACATTCTAGTAGTTTCTCGAATAAGTTAGGTCAAATTAAACATATTTGTAAAATATAAAAGTTCGTCCCCCAGAGAACACTTGTTTAAAACATTAACGTTACAATCTCCTAATCTGACAGTTTCATTTTCAACATGAACACATTGTGAACAAAAAGTTTCCAGCACTTCAAAAAAGCTCAGCTATGTAGGTTGACGATAGACAATGCCATAAACTATTGGTTTACTTTAAGAAAGATTTTTTCATTAAATGGAATGATCGTATTTACGGAAATCAAATATCACGGAAAGTATTCTATCATTTTTTATTCGCTTTGGGGTTCGTCCTCAAAGAATAAACTATTGGAAAGGAAACAAATATGCGGATAGACCGACAGTCTAAATAACTGTAAAATTTACGAAACAGATTGCGTGGATAAACAAAATATTGTATTTCTATAATTAATGACAGTTTATTATATGACGTACCTTCATTACGAATGTACAAATTACACTCTATGTCAGGATTCCAAACGTAGCATTTATTCTTGTTAAAAATCAACAAACGCATTGTAAAATGTAGGTACAGCAATATGAGCCTCGCTCTGGGAAAACGAGGCTTAAAACAGTTGATGTGCGAAAACGTCGTTCTAGATTAGCCTGTGAAATCGAATAAGAGACTTATTTTAAACAAAAAATACAATACAAGCGAAACGGGTTGTCCCTGAATAGACTTGTAGATGCAAAATCTTATAAGGGGCGACAATTTACGCATATTCATGAAGCCACGATTTCTAAGAGCGAGAGTAATATATAAACATCGATGGCATAACCATAATCAATTAAACTGTAAACCTTTTACACTAATGTAGATAATGTTAATGGGGGATGGTCGGATTTCGTGTGTGTGGCCTAAATCGTTACAAGTCGCATGAACGCAAACGTATGTAACTAAAATGAATTGAAAACGAATACGATTGGATTGTCAATCAAATGTTAAAAGGTAAAGTATTTTGTCAAGTATGCTGGATTCGTTTTAATGGTTTTATAACGACTAATTGCAGGTTAAACAAAAGGATTTGAAAACATAAATTAACGCTTACGTGTATGTACTTTGCCGTTTGAGATAATTGTACTATAATTTGTCATTACATGTCTTTGTGCCCGGAATGAGCACATATCCTGCCAAAGTAAAAAAAAGAGACGCTTACAGCCGAAATTGTATTTAATCAATATCAATGGCACAAAAATGATTGGATTTTGTAGGACTTTATGAAAGATCAGTAAGTATTCAACATATTGTATAGCTACCAATTAGAAAAACATCATATGCGTAACATATAAAGAATCGGTTCTAAAATATATTGGCTGATTTCTGACAAAGTATTTGGGCGAAGGGCGCCAACCCTCCGAAAGGCCAGAGTTACAAGTAAGAAAGTTGACTTGATAAAATAACCGAGTAAGAGAATATTGTGCCAAATTTAAAGTTGTAACGGCCAGAATTACACCAATACTCATATAGATCATGCTTGCGCAAACTATTGGACGTATTGGGTCAAACAAAAACGCGACGATAAGAGTTTTTTTCGTCATTTCGTTGTCGAGAGTTAGCTATTTATGCTCACAATGCGCCTGCGGTTTGACAACTGATATCTTTATCGTTTTTTTCGGTGGTTGTAATGGTCGTTTCGGGATGGAAACGTTCACAAAACTTCCAAATATTCAATTTATTTGACAATTGTTGATTGTATTTGTATCAACTGAATTGTTCCGTTTTGCGCCTGCATGCATGCTGTAATGTTGAATAAGACAATAGGAAAAGAAGAATGATAAAATAACCCTTACTATGTCTTAACGACATAAAGATTATGTAAGGTTAAATCATACATATTCATTCCCTCAAGAATTATGAAGTCACGTGGCATCCAACGGATGCACGATTATGTTTGCATGTCAAGAAGTAAAAGTTGACATGCGAAACAATGTTTTCCTGCTTCCAAAGTAGCAATGCGTCCAAAGCAATACGTCATATATAACTATTAGTCAAGTTTAAAAGCTGTATGTCGTCGAGTCGAATAAACAACACAGTTAACCACACACCTGTATACGAGTAAGCTTTCTAGTTGCAAAGTCAATATACAGACACTCACATTATGACATACATAACTGCTGTTATCGATTCAGTATATGTTAAATTATATATTCCATTTAAGCTTACATGTGTTTTGTACAATAATTATACCACGATGTTCAAGATGTCCATTTTTACATAATCGGAGTTATGGCTTGTTTAGTCGTTCAAAGCATTACGTTTTAGCTTGTGGCGAGCGTTACAGCAAAAATATTGCTACAAGGGTGATGTACTGTACTAAACACATATACTTACAAGCACTAACTGGCATAATGGCACTTATGATCATTGGTTGTGCAAAATATGGAAATTCCTTCCTTGTGTAGTGCTAAATTAAAAAATAATTTTAGATTGATGCAATTTACTTTCACAAAACATGCGAACGTTCCCATCTGTGTACTGTGGTCTATTAGTTTGTCATTCGTGTAGATTTAGTTCAAACGTGCACTGTGTTTGTGTTCGTGTCTTAAGGACACATAATCAGTTATACTCTTATATTAGCTCGTGTTGTTAACACATGCAGAGACCACAATTCGAATCAGGGTCGCCAAATAGTCATTTGTAGTTGACGACGGACTATGCACGATGCACGTCAAACGACGAAAAGCTATTGGATAGGGAAAACACACCACGGGCGAAATATTACTTCGGACGCCGGGGATAAGATCATGTCGTACCTTCATCACGCATGTATTAACTGAACTCTATGTAAGGATTCTTAACGTATCATTTATTCCTCTTTAACATCAAGAAACGGATTGTAAAAGGTGGGTACAGCAATATGAGCCTCGCTTTGGAAAACGGGGCTAAACACATGTGCAGAAACGTCGTTCTAGAATAGCCTGTGAACTTTGCACATCCTTCTCAGTGAAATCACTGTTGGCTTAATTGGATATTCTCGAATAAGAGACTTCCTTTAAACGAAACATACAATAAAAGCGGACCGGGTTGTCCCTAATGAGCCTTTGTGGACGCACATACTTACATTGGACGACAATTTTCTTATATTCATTAAGTCACCATTTCTAAGAGCGAAAGTAAAAATTCATTAACAACAATGGTAGAACCATAATCAATTAAACTGTAAACCTTTTACACTAATGCAGAACACGTTAATGGGGATGGTCAGATTGCTAGCTCAGATTTATATTACTTATAAGTTTTTTCTAACGGTCAGAATCAGCACGCTTATAAATCCATACTTCGCGTTTTAAACATTTGAATTTTTCTTACTGGGTAATTGTACAAAGTCAACTGTCTTACACGCCAACAGACGACAAGGAAAGTATTTGTCATTCTGGAATTTTTGCGGATTGGTGCCCTTCGCGCAAAGTCTTTGTCAAAAAACAGCCAGTGCATTTTAGAATCAATATTTTATTGGTTACGCATATGCTGTTCTTCTAATTGTTAGCTCTGCAAAATGTTGAAAACTAACTGATCTTTCAGAATTTTTCCAAGTCCAATCCGTTTCTTGCAATTGTTATTGATTAAATACAGTAGCGGTTGTTATACCCACAAGAAGATTGCTGATGTTTATGTTTGTGTGTGTTTTCCGTTCAATATATTTTATTTTGCTCGTCAAAAGTAATGTGAGGGTCAAGGCATCCCACACCACACAATACATAGTTAACAAGCAGAACGTTCATATTGTAACGCATTTCATATCGTATTCAATTAAACAGCTTTTACTTCACAATATAAACCATAATGTTATCAGTAAAGAATTGATTTGTATCCCAAATACAAGTACAGGTAAAGGGTCATCATCATCATCATCATCATCATCATCATCATCATCATCATCATCATCATCATCACCATCATCATCATCATCATCATCAATCATCATCATCATCATATCATCATCATCATCATCATCATCATCATCATCATCATCATCATCATCATCATCATCATCATCATCATCATCATCATCATCATCATCATCATCATCATCATCATCATCATCATCATCATCATCATCGTCATCATCGTCATCATCGTCATCATCATCATCATCATCATCATCATCATCATCATCATCATCATCATCATCATCATCATCATCATCATCATCATCATCATCACCACCATCATCATCACCGTGGTCATGGCCATGGTCATCACCAACATCACCATAACAATTCGTTACGTCATGCTAATGTCGGCATGTATTTACAAGGCACGTGCGTGTCGAGTATTGGTATGAACGATTTCTAATAGTATCTGCGTGGTAAATCGATTCAATCCCTTTTATTTTTGATACCACAGTTACAAGACGGCGTAAGAGTAATTAAACACTCTACGACATGTAGGGTGAAAGGATCGACCGATGATTTCGGATAATAACCTATATATCGATTGCATAGAATTATTAAATACTGTGATGGATATGTGTTAAAAATGTCCGAAAAAATGTTATTAAAAGCGGGAAAATGGTGTAAAGAATATATGTCATTAAGTAAGCTATGTATATCAATAGAAGGATTTGTCTTCCAATCATCAATTTAACGTCTCATTTATTTTATTACTTTGGCAGGATATGTGCTTATTCCGGGCACAAAGACATGTAATGACATTTATTTTTAAAACACCTCTGTTAAACCGGGGATTTATTGCTATAAAAACATAAAAATATTAAGCACACTGGAGAAAATACTTGACCTTTTAACATTTGATAGACAATAAAATCGTTTTCGTTTTTAATAATTTTAGTTACGTACGTTTGCGTGCATGCGACTAGTAACGATATAGTCCACCAGCAAGCAATCTCGACATAAGTGTAGTTTTAAATCAAACGTGCAATGTGTTTGAATTCGTGTCTTATGAACATATAATCAGTTACACTCTTATATAAGCTCGTGTAGTTAACACATGCATAAAACACAATTCGAATCAGGGTCGCCATATAGTCATCAAGCAAACGCTTTTTATATTATGTAACAACATAGTTTACGACAGCCATATGCACGACGCACGTCAAACGACGGAAAACTAACGAAAAGGTACAACGCACCACCGGCAAACAATTACTACGGACGCCGGTGCGCCACACTTTATAAGATCACACAATGATCATTCTGTGTTGTGGTGGGCTAAACATAAGAAATACACAGAGTATTGGCACGAACACTGTTACATGATTTTTTAAGGTAATGAACATCTATATGCAATACAATAATCCGTACAAAAACGTAACGTTTGCTTATTTTTTATATACTTATCATAGCCTTCATCAGTATTATCAATGTTAACATCTGCAAAGGGAGTGGCGTAAACGTCGAACAATACAAATTATATTAGAGTGCAGCGATTCGTGTAAACCGGCAACATAACGTTAAACGTGCAATTATGATATAATTTATCAGATCTACAACTACAGTAAATCACTTATTAGAGCCGTGCAACTAAGAGTAAGGTAAACTATTGCCTGTAAATGGCATCTGCATGTAACTGGTCAAGTCACAACTGACGTAATTCCATTTATTTCAGTACTTGGTCTATGTTCTAATCGGTTTCCATGGTGCAGACATCAATGCCAAATGTATTCCCTTATATGGACTTACTGATGTACAATTGTCGTGCCTTAGCAACACACTGCTCACTGAATTCGCGTTAAAGGCCCTAATAAGGAGACGATCCGTAATTATTTACCAATTTAAAAAAAAATCATATTTTATTTAAGTTTATTTAAAACCAATATTTATATGTTATTGGACATAACCATAAAACATAAGCAATACAACTTGTTTTGAGCTAAACATACTGTGGCCTCCAAGTCAATTGTATTTACAAACTATCTGTTTACTCGGGAAAGTGAAAGTGACTCAGGTCACTAAAAACATATCGTTGATTAACAACGTTTTCCGGTATCACTCACAAAGTATGGTCTCTTCTAAATGGTTAAAACGTTTGTAGTGATCTAATAAGTTACTGTCTGCTGGTAAAAAAATGTTTAAACTAGAATTAAAATTGAATTTTCTTTCGGCTATTTTTAGCATTCACCGCTTTGAGGCTACACACCACGTAAGTTGCAAAGTTGTAAACATTCTTTCCAATTATGAAACGGGTATATCTTCCATAATTCTTGACAACGATGCACCTAAGCTGTGTTATTAACATTTTTATGCAAGAGTAACTGAAATCCTGTAAAATTTAGACCAGTTTATATGGATAATAATTGGATTTGTCACCTTTATAGGGCCTTTAAATGTCTAAGTTCATATATTATCCCATATGATGATGTGTCGACGAGGATTAACACTATGTCCTCTTTCCTATTTCGCACTCGTCCTTTATTTCATATTGTTATGTTATAGTTCTGTCTTCTATTTTTTAAACAGGGCAGTGTACGTACATGTCCAATATGAACTTTGTTTTGTAGACGGCATTTATTTATTAACCGGAATCTTAGAACCGTTCATTAAAACAATGAACAAGACGAAATTGTGCGAAATGATGATGTCAAGAAAAGAAAATCTAATAGCTTTTGAAGGCTCGGTAAAAACTGTGTAATGTGATAAGCACAAAACAACCGGAGCTTTTATTTTCACACAATATTTTAAAATAGTTGTTCACTCATTTAAAAACTCCTTACACATATTCAAAATCGGTTGATCATCTTTTAAGCAACACATGAACGCACATTTTAGGGGCAGTTAATAATAACCGTTGATGTAGGCATTCTGATGCTTTTTGTCCGTGATAAATGCATCCATTTTTCCAGGACACATTCCAAAACATAAAACATGATTCGCCCTAATAATGCCTTGGTTAACGTATTCAATAGTACTAACTGCATATTAGACAACTTGTAAATAATTTAATTATGTGTAAATATTTTAAGATTGAGATTTATGTAAATAGTTACTTATGCATGGTTCACATGGTAAACATTCAATCTCAACTGAAGTATTTCTGTGTCATTAATAACTATCGGTTCTAATGACAACAACAGTGGTGGTGACGTCTATACACTAAACTGGGTTTGAAATAGTCTTTGCTTTACTTTGCAGCCATTCGTGTTAACAGGCAACATACCGTTAAACGTGCAATTATGATAAGATTTATCAGAACTACAACTACAGTAAATCACTTATTATAGCAACGCTCTTGGGAGATGGGGCCTTATTCATGTGCGAAAAATGTCGTCCTAGATTAGCTCGATTGGACTGGGACGATACATTCCGATTTCTATTGCGTTTTTTTAAATATACTTTTCGAATACACGGCAATCAAGTATAGCGGAAAGTTTCGCGTACCGCAAAGGGTAATCTGCGACTCAACTTTACGAACATGCATCATTTTCGGTTTTCCTAGAAGTGGGCGCTTTTATAATTCCATATTCGCTTTTCGTTTCCCCCTCCCCCGGATAGAATATAGGAAAATAACAAAATCTTGTGGATAGACATAGGATATAAATTGTAATACTAAAATATATACGACGTTAAGCACGCTTAAAATAATATAAGTGAACAATGTGGTTACCTCTTTTATAAGAAAACTAAATGATTGTTAAATTCGATCATAATTATAAGAACATATTAAGAAAGAACGACCTTTCATAACAAAGCATTGCATAACAACGTTATGCTTATTATGTTATTAATTTTTGGACAGCTTACTTCATGTTATCCTCATCATGCATGTATTTATTTAACTCTTGGAAATTCTAAATCCCAGCTTGAACCGAATTGTTCGATAAATTAAAAAGGGGAAATTCATATACACGTTTCGTTACACATAATTACCATATAAAATGTTATTAAAGATTTTTGTCCCCGAAATGAACAGATCTCATGTCAAAGAAATCAAATAAATGATACGCTAATTTGATGTTTAAAAGACGTATCAATTACTGATTATACAGAATATTTATAAATTAAATTATTCTTAACACTATTGTTCCGCCATAGATCACATATCTCTGAAATTGTAACCATAATTTTATCACAACATTTAATAGTTCTATTCAAGTAACATCCTGGGAAACATTGAAAACATCCATCGATCGTTACAGCCCATATTCCATAGAGCGTTTAATTACTGTTACGCCGTTTCGAAACTGTGTAATAAGAATTTCCAGGGATTTAATCGCTTTACATGGAAATTCAAAGTTAATAAGAAAACTTGTTTGTTGTAAAATTGTAATGATTGTTAAACTCCATTACAAAACAACATATTTCGTATAAACGACTTTTTACATCAAAGCATCGCATTTATATAATTAAAATACACATTTTAATTTACATAATAACGTTACACTTTGTTTCTTATTATTTTAAAAATTTTGGACAGCTTACTTGATGTCGTCCTCATCATGCAAGTATTTTTTAACTCTTGCAATTTCTAAATCCCAAGTTTAACCGAATTTTTTGATAAGTGAATAAATACAAATATATATATATACTTTTATATTCATTATACATAAGTGCCCTATAAAATGATATTGGAGGTCCACTTGCCCGAAATGAGCAGTATCATGTCAAATAAATCCAATTAATGAGACACTTATATGCTGGTTTGAAGACGTTTCATTTTATGGTTATTCAGAATCTTACTAAATGACATATTTTATTAATACTATTTTCCGCCATCAATTACAAATTCTCTGAAAGCTTAAAGCTAAATGTTTTACAACAGATAATACTTTTATTAAATTAATATTCTGGGAATCGTCCGGAAACATGCGTCGATCTTATCACACTTCATTTCATGGAGCGTTTAATTACTCCTATGACGTCTCGAAAGTGTGTCAACAGGGCAACCCGGGATTTAATCGTTTTACATGGTATTCCAAGTTAATATATCACAATATTACGCAAGATATGTTGGCCGCCGTATTCACGTGAGTAAAAAACGCTTGAATGCAAAGCAAGCAGATGCGATTCGGACCCATTTATACGTACTTGTTTTAAGTAATTGTTTCTTATGTATGTTGCATATCTTCGCCTTGTGTACGCAAATTGACGTTAACATGATATTTTATGTTTAGGCACTGACATACAGCGTGTCAGGGTCGACACTGCAATTCTCAGTTTTACTAGTATAATAATGAAGAGGACAATCTTAAACAATAATTTCAGGGATTGTGAAAGGGGCCTTTTCACGTTTGGGTAAAATGACAAAATTGAAAAAAAGTTGTTTGAAATTCGCAAACTTTCGTTTTAGTTATTATATTTGTGAGGAAACAGTAATATTAAACATTTACCATGCTCTATAATAGCCATTATATGCAACTGTTGACGATTTAAAGATTCGAAAATTATAAAGCGTTGCAACGCGAAACAAATAAAAAATTTGGAGAGTTATGTTGTACTCTTTATATTTTGAGAAACTAAGAGGAGTGTTCTGCGGTGGGTTACCCTGTTTTTCTTTTTTAAATTTTATTCTTGATTTTTTTTTTACTGGAGCTTTGTATACCAATCTTTACATTTATCAATATAAAGCATTTAATGAAAAACTTCAAGACATCCCAAAATCTGTGAAAAGGCATCTTTAATCTAAAAACGAACGGAATATTAATCTGCAAGTTCGAATAGAAGACAATTATCGATGCTGTATGCATGGTAATGCCATCAACAGCAACCCCAGCGCGTGCCATCGTGTCAATTTTAATAAGCTACGCTTAATTCTCCAATACGATAGTGCACTATCAGTTTTGACTGCAAGTCGAAATTGTAACGTGCGAAGGCATAATGCATGATCCAGTAACATAATTATGGAAAAACTCGTTATTTGAAAGAAATACGAACTTTTTCGATCGGAATATATTCATACGCTGCTTTTCAATTTAGAACTTTCAAAATATATACAGACTTCAGCTGCACTAGGAAATGAGAAATATCACAGACTTCAGCTGCACTAGGAAATGAGAAATATCACAGACTTCAGCTGCACTAGGAAATGAGAAATAGCACTATGTTGCGTGAATTGGTGTGATTTCTTGCAACGGCCGAATTGTCTGGTAACTAACATTGGTCGAAAGCGAACAACTAACAACCAGACTGAGATTTTCACATAGTAGAAGGACGAAAGGTTTATCAAAACACATAGTTCACTTGTGTAGGAAACAAATATACAATACACGTGTCAAAATGTTGCAATCATCTACCTAATTCTTGAACATTTTTCCTAATTTGGTCAAACCCTTAATGTCGGCTGACATTAGCTGACGCACGGAAACTGATTAATGGCATTGGCTAATTCAATTGATTAATCAAGCTAAAATAGTCCATGTCGGTTTAAGAAATGCATCATTTGAAAAATTCGTATGAGTAATGATGCTGTGCGGTCATTGCAAAATATAGATCAGGTAAAAACAAACTACTGTCAGCGATTATCTCCAATGTTAATTGCGCATGTCGCTTAACATCAAATAAATATCTGTACGGATCCTAGAGGTTTATTAGGAATATGAACAGGGCAGTTCTCCTATTGATCAGAATCACACACGTTTTGCAAGCACACACTTTACGCAATGGATAACGTTTTTTATTTTTGTACATCTTATCGACGCCGTTCATGACAAAAACAAACACAAAAACACACTTCTAACGCAGCCAACACGTGTATTGTTTAACCATTGAAATACAAATACCATTCATACACTTTGCAAAAAAAAACTTTGATTGATTTGATCATGTGCACTGCATATCAATAAATTAAATAGTAAAATAGGTTATTTAGTGTAATTTCTATTCGATCCATTGGAGAAAGCATATATATCGATATGACGTTTGAAGTTATCCCGCTATAGACACTGGAAATCGCCACGAATACTTAGGTAACATTTACGCTGACCAA
This sequence comes from Dreissena polymorpha, assembly GCF_020536995.1. Classification (NCBI taxonomy): domain Eukaryota; kingdom Metazoa; phylum Mollusca; class Bivalvia; order Myida; family Dreissenidae; genus Dreissena; species Dreissena polymorpha. Next base: position 84,576,910 of record NC_068360.1, read on the forward strand.
TTTGATACACCAAATTGTATTTTCATTCAAATAATGACGATAACTATGTTTATTTATAATTTATAAAGGAATTCCATTGGGTATGTTTCGTTTGTACCATCTAATAAGTTGTTTTCTTGTCCAAAAGCTCACACATTTCGTGATAGGTATATTTCAATAAGATTGAAACGATGAATGGAAACAACTCTGTAAACAACATAACAAAGTAATAATTTCATTCAAATTTATCGAAAATATATCGTTGTATTGGTTTAAGAATTCCGCTGTATTCTATTTAAAGAAATATATTTCGGGATATCAATTTATCATACTACTAAGCTTATAGAAGACCAATTAAATGCAATTATATAATTTACCTTTCAACGAGAAGACGCATGTTTAAGCTAGAAAACAAACATAATGAATAACAGCTACTAAATACACAGCAGCTACGCAACGACCTTATTTTAAATGAGTTTTCCCCACGATGATGCCCAGTTCAGTTAACGCGTTTACATTCATACGCTTGACTCCAAGTTAGTACCTTGTCCCGACCTTGTCTGATAAGCACCATAGCTGGGTATATCCGGCTGTTGATGCCGCAACTAACACAGTTAATTAAAGTAACTTGAGAACAAACCTTTGCGGAAAAAAAGTAGCAGAACAATTATGAAAGTTATGTCCTTGTTTGTCTTGGTTATAGAAGCTAATGTAAGTAGGAACTAAGAAAAGTGTTTCTTATGTGAAAGCTGTTCTTATACAAAATAATGTCATTGTATGAAATACGAATATTGCCATTACAAAACCATTACATATATTAGTTTGCTTTCTTTCGATCATTGTATAGTACAGAGTATACACCATTTGCAGCTATAAACTGAGTATTCATAATAACGGAACACAAAACAACTGCATTTATTTAATTACAATAATGTATTCTGGTAAAATACTTGTGCTCCTTTTTTATCAAGACTGCTGACGATTTGATTTGATATCTCAACCTGTATGAACAATGTGCGCATGTAAAATATGCATTCATTCGCAAAAAAAAAAACAAATTGATCGGTTAAAAGATTCCCTCCCCAGCTACCCATGTTGTTAACAAAAAACAACATGAAAAACATGTTCGTGTGTTTCAATACTTATATTTACATTGTGCATGTATTCAGCTTAATGTTTAAATGACTTTCTTACAATATCAATCGTATTCGTTAACTTGTGCACGCTGATGTTTTAATATATTGAGGCTATGCATACATAAAGTGCCAGAGAACAATCCTATACACTAAAGCTATGGTATGACATTGTTCAAATGAACTAAACACACTAAACGTGTAAATTATAATATGTTATTTACAATGAACTGATGAGCTGCGCCCTATTTGTGTTTTTTGCAAATAATGCCCATTTAGTTACTGTGACACTCAACTGGCGGCAATGAACAGTATCAGATTGACACATAAAGTAGTTTGATTAACAGCTGGTGAATGGTATATTACGGTTTCGACATACGTATTCAGCAGTTCCTCCACGACGAGTGCATATCTTTAAGTCCCCTACATTAACTTCCAGTTTCTCCAAGATTGGCTAAGATTTTTACTATTAAACAGGTTGTACAGTAGATTAACCTAGTTGTAGTTATTTGATACACATGATATTCGATATCCTTGGGTTCTCAGGAGAAATAAAAGTATACTTATATACGTATTACATACATTGTTTGCCAAATTATTGCTCAATCCGCAATATACAGGCACATGCGTTTACATTCTAGACAAATATGGGTATTCTCGTTTGTATAGGAATTTAACGTGGTTTTGTAGTTATTGCTACATGTAAGTCATGTTATAAGAGTGCGCACACTTAAGTTATCAGGCATATAGTGTGATTCAACTGTAAGCGATGTATTTCCAATACATGAACGCGTTATATATCGTTATAGACCACACGTTTACCTAATCGTTAAACTTTGATCTATTATGAAATAACTTTGATCTATTATGAAATAACCGCTTGCAACAAACATCACCTAATTTTCGTTTTAATTTTCTTTAATTTAACTTACACCTGATTATAAAAGTAAAACATTTTAATTACAAGCTAAAAAAACATTCTCCGTTTTGTGACAAACATTAAAGTATCACTGATTAATTATCATACCAATTTAGTTTAATTGATTAATGCTTTGCCATTTTAATAATTGTTAGTTGTATATAAGACCTTTCATACCTATAACAAACATTCATATAACCTGTGAAAAACACCGACCTCAAGTGTAAAAGAGCCATTAAATGTGACAACCGTATATTCAGATTATTAAAAAGGACATAATTATTATTATTTTTACTTATCAACTTCTTATAAACTACTGATAATATTACATCCTTCATCTATTTCTATATATTTTTTCGAGGCGTGCGAGTTGACTTCGAAAAGTGCGAGTTGACCAGAAATGCCGTGCGAGTTGACCAAAAAACGTGCGAGTTGACTACCATGCGAGTTGACTTAGGTACGAGTTGACCGGCACCCTTTTGTCTCTGTATGAACCCGTTCATTGAGGCATTTTAAACGGGTATTTTATGCCAAATGTGGGACCACATAAATAGCTGACGAATTGATATTTTAATTTCTTTTATTCAGAAAATAATGCGTTATTAGCAACCAAAAGACAAATATTTGCGCGGGCTCTCAATCGGACAAGACCTATATGTTCTGAAGTGATAAGGCGAAAACCTATTACTGAGATTTGCTTTATCAGTAGAATGCAAGCTTGTCTGAGCAACACTGTCAAAATTGATTCTTATGAAACACTTCAAGAAGTGAAATCACAGAGAACGAGACGAATATCTTGTTTGAAAGCCAGAAATATATTCCTTAGTATAAGAAGTCGCGACTGGTAGCACTAATTACGTATTAAACTGTGACACAAAACTGCATCAAAGTGTTACTGCGGCCTCATGACAATACTGCTGTATTCAGCTCAATAACAAAACCAATATGAATTCAACTAATTAATAACATTATATTTTTCACTTCAGTGCAACCAATGCTTGATAAGTTTACATTGAGATATAATAACAAGACAAGACTAACGCGTACACACCAAAATAAACTTATAGACTATTATGTATATTTATTTGACACATACATTTACAGTCTACTACATTATTTCTCGAGATTTTCATATAAGCATGTTCATCACTGCTGACATATATTGAATTCATTCAAATAGAGAGTATCATCCATACGTTGTTAATCAACAAACACCCGCGGTTATATTGACAATAATATCCATATACATGTGTTTGTGTTATTATTAAATGCCTTGGGAATGATGTCGATATTTCGAGGGCATTTTCAGGTCTTAACATCTCTACAAAGGAATTGATTTGATATGTGAATGTACTTTATTTCTCTAGCCTCGTAGAGCTATTTGGCTGTTACTCGTGTGCTATTCAACCATTAAGTTTATAATTAAATTAAATAAAAAACCAATTATCTTTCTAATTCTGTTAAATTTAAATACAATTTCCGGAAGTTTGACGTTGATTCTTTTGTATGTATCAGTGATATTGTGTAGGCTTAGTGTAAATTAAGTTCAATTAAAAACTCAAATCCACTGCACTGCACCAACGGTTTTGTAAAGGCTCTAACAATATTATATTGTTTAATTTATTGCAATTTATTTTGTTCTGTATTGTAGAGATAATATGCCGCTTGTAAAATGTAACATATAAATAAGATGAAAAAATACTGGAAGCCAACTCAACTTAATTGGAATCTGATAGTTGCATGATAAAATTAAACTTTAAATACAAGATACTATACGAGCTTCAAATAATGGCCGAAGACGATGAATAAATACTATTATGTTGGAATACATTTACTAGACATGTTATTGTTATTGACATCACTGAGAATGAATTGCTGTCTTGAAATAAATTCGTCATTCATTATTTTACTTCGAATAGTATAAATATAAAAGGTTCGGTGATCTTATATCTTAAGGAACAAATTTTATCAATGACATATAGCTTGATTTTACGCGTAGTATCGTCTTTCTCGAACATATTAACCTACTCGAAAGATAGTGGTTACCTTAATTCTCACATTTGGTTTCCTTTAGGGCATATTTTGTGACCGTCAGTTCTCAGTTGTGAAGGCAGCGACATCTAAAAAAGGCCCGCTAGCTACAATTATTTTGTAACATGAAACCTGTAGGATAATGGGGGAATGAATTCGGAAGCAAGTCAAGTCGATCTTAATTTAAACCGGTAATTCGTCATTCGGTAGACTTTTAAAAATACATGTACTATCGTTTCAATTTGTGTGGTTGTCATTTTAAAAACTTGAAAACATCTGTGATTTTGTTCAATGGCCTGTTTCCAAAATTGCGCATGTCGTATTTTCAATTCTAATTGTGCATGTTGGTTGGTAGAAACGTGTTTTTACTGAGTTTATCGTTCATGTAAATTGGTCTTTTCAGGAATTGGTCTCGGCATGTCCTATTGGATGCGTTTTCTTGTTTTTAACGAGTTTTGAGATGAATTGGCGAGACCCACGTTGAATTGGGCTAACAAACAGACCTAACTTATGTCCAATACTATAAAGTCAATTAATAATGTTCTTTATTTGTTATAAAGTGCATTCCTACGAAATCTCCCGCATATATTTGCAAATGGATTGGTGGCCAACCCGGTAAGGTATGGAGACATTTGTCATCTTTGCAAAAGTATACAAACACATATTTGTTTAACATAGTAATAAACACCACTTTTTTATTCGCAAATTGATTATTGGAATCAAACTGTGTCATCTCGCGCTGAATTTAAAAAAGAAAACTATTTCCGTTGCCTGCTACCATTTAAACATCACCAGAAAAAGTTCAGTGGCATTGTAATCCAGCTTTTACACACTATTACGTTTATTTTCGTCGTTTCTCAACTTATCGATTTAATAAACGAAATCTTGCTGCTTGTGTTTCTTGACAAATGGTCCTCTTGGGGACATGTTCTGTCATCGGCTTTTGTCAAGTCATAATTTTCTCAAATTCCATATCACAATCTGGGACTGTGTGCTAATGTGAAATGTTTAGTACAGAGATATTCGAAATATTCGAACGTCTTACATTAGGGAACAGCATTTTGAAGTTTCATCAGCCATAAGTAAGACTTTACACGTGAGGCAAAAAATTGTCCAATGCAACATGTTCCCAAACTTTTCCTTATGCAGTAATTCCTGTCCGTGTGCAATACTTGTAACTGCACAAGAAAAAATCGTTTATTTCTAGCTTGGAAAATGAAGTACTTTGAAACAACATAGGTTTCTTACTGTGTATAAATTAAATGGTACAACATGACGCTTTAGATTTTTGCGAAAATGTGTACACGTATACAATAATATAACGTCAATTTACATTTTCAGTGTAATGAACCGTTTTATTAGTTTTTAGTCAGGAAATTAGCATTGAAGAAGAGTAAATGGAACCTTTATGCAATATGCGAGCACATTTATCAAACTGCCTTATGTGTAAATACAACAAGGTGTTATTTTCCCCTGAACTTAGAAAACTGAAGTATTAAAGCAATAAGCTCTTAATCATCAGCACAACAATAACTAGTCAAAACACCGAAATCATCTTAATAAGTATTGCCCACTGAGATATGCAATGAACGCATCGACATATTGAATCACATAATCATAAGATGCTTATATTTCGCACTGCAGCTACCGAATTATTTCTCTCAGATAACGACTTATGTTCAATAGCTGCACCCATGTGACGGATACCACGCTCCAAGGTACGTACGTGTATCTAAGAACCAACGGTTCGACTTCATCGCATTGTGAGATTTGGGTTTGTGCACTGAACCTTTTATAATCTAAAGTAGTGATGTTCCTTCTTTGCAAATGTATGTATATGGGCATTTATTAAAGATCGCGGCACGGCAGTGTTTGTTTTAATTTTTCTATTTTGTTGTTTTCCTCGATTGATGTATTATTGTTTTATTAAGTTTGGAAGAACACTATAAGTAAGTTATAATGATAACTTCATTAGAAGACAAACTTAAACTGTAGCATACATATTAACAAATTGATAGTGTATAATATATACTGCAAATTAGTATTTGTTTCACATAAAACAAGCAAATGGAGATATTGCTCAGACAATGTGAACTGAAACTCTTGAATTAATCGTCCATCATTGTTTTTTCTCATATATATTGACAATAAATTTTGTCAGAACAAAACAGGACAGAACAGTACTTTATTCGTTTTCACAGGTTACAAAACAGTGACATTTTGTAATAACATGTGGGCTTATTTATCAAACAATTACACAAATATCAAACAAACAGTTGTATATACGATACATCATTACAGCTCATGTGGGAAAGCGGTCGTTATGTGGAGAGTCTCAAGTAGAGGTTCAGTAGCGAAATGGTTATTTCAACAGTATATATATTGTCTATAAAGAAAGAAACAATTAGCTTTGGAACCAGTAGGTGTTTAACATTTAATTGGTATTTATCTGAATACGCTCCAATTACAAAAGGTGGATTAATGATTAACAACAACAACATTGATTATAATAAAACTTGATAGTAATAGTAGCAACAACAACAATACGTAAATTTGTATCATTGAACACTTTTCTTAATTATCTCAAAATTTGATAAACATATACATTATTTTATATACACAATAATTGCTATATTACACTATGCCGCCATTTATGAAAGTATTCATTGATAACTTTTTTCTTAATCAAATAAATTACATTAACGTTGTAAGAAAACAAATACTTATATCGGTCCATATCTCGAAACGAAGGTCCGTACCTTTACGTAAAAAAAGTCTTTTAAAAATATTTAACGAATTAAAACGTGCAATATTGAACGTTTTTTAATACCAGTCATTAATTTCGTTTACATCAAAGTACAACATACATTTTTTCAAACAAAACGTGGACAATAAGTTGCTTTTAAGGTATATTATGACGATGTTTTACGAATTTCTTAAATATTTAACTATAAAGAAATACTCAAATTTCATCAATATTATCTATTTTCACACGTGTGTCAATATTGAGCAAATTGGTAATTATGGTACATTGGGTGGGATCGTTAACATTGACGTCGACATCCGTTTCATTCTCTTTCACACGTGGGTCAGGCGATTAGTGCCAATAATATTAAATTGAAGCGTTACAACACGGATATATAATGTCCTTATTAACAGAATAAATAAGATGAGGAATACAAATCTTAACATGCATGCAATTGCCTACGCTTATGCTAAAATATAATCAGTTTCAATGAATGAAAACTACGATACAATATATTTACGTGAAACATTTTTCGTTTTTGAGAAAACTAGTATATTTAATTATCTTAATTTTCGAGAACGCGTGGTTTTAATAAGATCTTTAGTCCTGAAACTGTTTATAAAGTTTCGGTTTCCAGTATATTCAGTAACTTGTTATTATATAATTTTCCAAATACTTGAAATGAAAGGCTGCATCATTCCTTCCCATCAAGCGTATGGCTTAGGAAATAACAGATCGTTCTGAATGTACATTCAGACACTAATATAACTACGTATATCAAGGAAATTCAACCGGTTCGCATTTGTCTTTATTTATATCTATATTTTATAATATAGATATATTTTACATTGTACATGCATATTCTATAATCCGTTTTTGCGACATTGACCTCAGATCTATTGAGTTCAGTTAAGTTATCATTCGTCATGAATTGCCTGTCGTTTTTGTATGTTCTTGGCTAAACAAGGAGACAAATAACACTGTACGTTTAATTTAAAAATAGTTATGCGTCTCAAACATTTGATCTGTAAGCAATTGTCTACGTTATTTTATGAACAGCGGAATTTCGTCCTAGTCTAATCGGGCAATGACATGTTATATTAAGATACAATAAAAACGGCACAGTCTGATGGCGATTGAATATTTACTATAACATAAACCCAGATTTTGTGCACAATCTGTCAAACGCAAATTAAATTCCCCATAGGCTTGTCAATTGTGATTTGCACTGGTGTTGGTTAATATGTTCCTCTGACTTTGAGTATTAATCTAATGTCTGATTCATAATGTTTGTACGCCAATATTAATTTAAATATCGACCACAAATGAGACATATTGAATACAGATGTAACAAGTGAGTTAAAGCGTTACGTATTTGAACAACAAAACATTTGAATATTAAAGTATGACTTGTTTTTATCCCCCCTCCTAAAAAAACGTCGATAAGTGTGTTTAGTACTGTGTCACAAGTGGGCTACAAATATCGATGGCAGCTTCAAGCGAATGATCTCTTCCCACTTATTGCCTTACATTAACATTTAAAGCACACGGTATTTCACTAAACGTAGAGTCGTTAACGTGAGCTGTCGTCGTAGATGATTGACTTTTTTCTTTGGAAAGCCACATATGGTAATGTTGGCCGCTCAGAAGCGATTACTATTTCAAAAAATTCATTAAACAAGAGTGTCCTCAAAATATTTCAATAGTGAAGGGATGGGATTTATAACACATTTATGAATTGCATTTATGAATGCTCATTTCCTTAAACATGCAAGAGATTAGTGAATCGTAAAGTTTGTCGTTTTGCTGCTTATGACAATCAAAACAATTACTAAAGTATGGTATAAGTATTTCCTTGCAGTAAAGTTTTGATGAACTTGTGAAAAATGTACAAAATTGTTAAATTCAAAATAACACACTCAAAAATAGTCAAATAATTATTAATTGCGGTTGAAAGCCGGTATGTGAACATTTGGTATGGTATCGTCCGTAACGGGTACACACCCTGTCAAAGTAATGTCATAGCTTATTTGGGCATATATAGGACATATATAGGAATGTTTACACTTTCGTGAACAGTTAATCTCATGATCCTATGAAACACGTATGTGCTTGCATATGGTATTTCAGAACGACATTCGTTAATACTCGGTCTTTTGTTATAAAAGCCCTGATCAACCTCTAAATCCGTTCGTCGATATATGCATGAGTATCCCAGAATTCCCTGATGAAAAAAATTGATTTTTCACATACAAAGCTGAACTGTTCCGGAAATAAAGATTTGTTCAACAATACATGATGGATGTCAAACAATATAATTTAATATGCATGTCATGGGGTATTTGGAGTACAACAAAACTCTATACGTATTTCAAAGGCCTTGAGTGTGCATTTATTATTTGAGGTTCTTCGTCACTGTAGTTTATATATCCACAAGGGAGGTTATTGTATTCCCCAATCGATTGTATTTCACATTTAATTTGGAACTTTACAAGCCTACTTCGGCCTACGAAACTGGCAATTTCCATCTTTACCTTTTCAACGGTTTCTGTCTAACAATGGCATAATACAATTGAAATGGTTCTAATTCAATAACGATAAATGAACATAAATATACATTCAAATAATCCGAATTGTTTAAGTGTCTTTTCTGCGTCACCTGATCAATGTTTGAAACATAATATAGTTTAAATAATACGAGGTTATTTTGTGTGCTCAATCTATACTAGAAATACAGTCAAACAGTCCAATTAGTCTATATTTATAATACTTATTAAAAGTAATGAGCAAAAAGAGAAATTTAAACGATATACAATTCAGATAAAAGGAACGAGACAAGTGTTGACTTTGAACAAATTGAGTCATGAAACAAATATATTTGCTTATTTTCACAATCCGAGTGATGTTCAAGCTATGCGTACATGTTTGGCGCATTAGTCAACCAACGAAACATAAAGTATTAAACAGTATACACGTATAGATTAATAAATCTAATCAAAGATAACATTATATGAGGTTTCTGTAGCTGTGTTTTGCAATACTATTGTGTTCACATTATTATCGACGATTATTGTTTCTTTTTTTAGTTTTAATGGCTCATATACAGTGTAGTGGTATGATATTAGTTAGTTTTATAAGTAAAATATATGTGCTTCTGATTCATGCTCGTGTAAAGCAGTAAGACAAAACGCGATCAAATGCTGGTTTTCTACTAGAATCACATCCTACAAGCCATATATTTCTCTAGTACTTAATGCATCAATAAACCTTTTCGTTATAACGCTTTGATAAGTACCTTGCTTTGATTTAGATTAAATTCACATACTATCCGTCGAATCTTGTACAATTTTATTGACCTCACATGTTCTGAACTGGCAATTACCTTTGTATGCCAAGAGGGCTGCTAATATTTAACACTGGCATCGCAATTCGCCATAGTAAGTGTTGTGTGTTACGGGAGAAAATGTTGTACTGAAGTTATATACAAATAAAACAATATCCTGGCTGTCGGTGCTTGCTGCAAACAATTTGTATCTAGTCAAATCAAGTTTGCGAATTATACAAGGATTATACACATTTACACACCTTCATGATACGTTCTATTGTGCTTTTGGTTTAGATAATTCTTTTACTTTAAAATCCAATCGTGTGTGTGCATCCCAACTAAACATGCAAGTTTTGCGTATTAGTTTTCCAAAAGCTGTTTTGACTATAACTACGACACTTATACACACAAGAGCCTCTCTCTGAGAAAACGAAGCATTTTTCAAGTGAGCAAGTTTTGTCCAAGATTAGCCTGGGGAGTCCATAAAGGCTAAACAGGGATAACCATTTCTGCTTCAAATATATTTTACAGGGTAGAGACGACCTTCAAGGGACCTTTCTACGTTTTGGTGAATTAACAAAATAAAATGTTTCAGATACGCAAATTTTCGTTGTAGTTATGATATATGCGAGGAAACAGTATAACTGAAAATTTACGATGCTAAAAACTATCCACTATATGCATATTTTGACGATTTAAAAACTTAAAAATTATAACGATTTGCAACTCAAAACGAATGAATAATTTGGATAATTTGGAGAGTTATGTTGTTGTCGTTATGATTTGTTATATAAAGTATAAATTACATCACTTATTTTATGAGCACGAATGGCCGAGTAGTCTAAGCATTAGACATTTAATTCAGGGGTCCGTAGTTTGAGACCAGTTGAGGTGTTTGTTTTCTTTATTTAATTTCAGTTTTGTTTTCCGGAGCGTGTTAAATCCTATGTTTCAATTAAACAATATAGAGCATTTAAAGCGGGTATATACGATCTTGTCAAATATTTATTAATTAATATAACATGTGTAAAAAAACTTATTATACATATATTTCAATATAAACTAAAATAAAAGTTAAGAAGAACATGTGTCGAAAAATGCTAAATAAGCCAGATATTTAATTCTGAAATCGAAAAAGGCTGTACAGCCGAATTCGCCAGCATGTATATCATGCATGTACGATGTGAATCTAAATTTAGTTTAACGGTTCATTTGAAATTCCTGCAGCGATATCGATTCATACGACACACGAACACTTACTAAAAAGACGAATGCATCGGTTATTGTAGGAAAATAATTACGAATTATCTTCGTCACAATCGGCTCGGGGCGCTAATTTGTATTTGCTGTATTTTATGAAATTCTTCTTAAATGTATCTTTTTTCTTGCATATTGTCTGTTATTATAACATATTTGTATCAATATTTTACAATTCAGCACATATAAAAATCGTATATACCCGCTTTAATGACAAACTTCAATACATGCCAAAATTTGTGAAAAGGCCCATTTCAAAGAAAAATACCAAAACAGCTGAATGTTAAGTATATGTCTATTAAAGGGATCTTTTCACGGTTTGGTAAATTGACAAAATTGACAAAAGTTGTTTCAGATTCGCAAATTTTCGTTTAAATTATGATATTTGTGAGGAAACACTATTACTGAACATTAACCATAGTCCAATATAGCCATTATATGTATCTGTTGACGATTTGAAAACTTAAAAATTATAAAGCGTTGCAACGCGAAACGATTGAATAATTTGGAGAGTTCTGTTGTTGTCGTTTCAATTTACGAAACTACGAAGATTGCTTATATAAGGTATAAAATACTTAAACTGTGTATACTCGGCGGAATAGCAGAGAGGGCTAATGCGTTTTTACTTCAGACTAATTCCAGGACTCCGGGGGTCACTGGTTCGAGCCCTGGTACCGGCTATTTGTTTTTCCTTTTTTAAATTTTATTCTTGATTTTTTTTACTAAAGCTTGTAAGATCCAATGTTTACATTTATCAATATTAAGCATTTCATGACACACTTCAAAATATGTAAAAAATATGTGAAAAGGCCCCTTTGAAGGCTTTTGAATTGATGTTATTATTGCGTCATGTTCATGCAGCCTTTAAAAGTACTATTTGTGTACTGTGCTTCATACAAATAATTCACGAATTGACAATGCAAAGTTTTATCTACACTATAACGATGCTTTGAAAAACAAAATACCGGCATTTGTGTGGGGTCTAAATCGGACCCTAAGTATACGCTCTTATGTGATAAGAAAACCAATCACTGAGTTTTGCTTTATCAGTACGATGCGAGCTTGCCTGTAAAGCGCTGTCGACATTAATACGGTTGAGAAAATTCGATTAGTGCAATCAAAGAGACACCAGACGATAATCATGTTTAAAACCCAAAGGCCTACTCCGCAGTCTAGCTGTTATCGTTATCACTCACGAAGGATAAAACACTGTCACATGACAGCATCAAAGAATTGTGTTGCCCAGAGTTTGTTTGATCTGCAACAACACAATCTTTGAATATATGCTATTCGAAGTATACAAGTTTTAAGCGTGCACAGGCTTTCGTATTTGAAAATTTACTGCACGTTTGTGTGAGACAAGTCCACGCGGATGTCTGTATTTTAAACACAAATACTTCCAGTTGAATATTTTTCTTGATTAGATTGCAAAAGAATTATTTTACAATTAACCACTACAGTTCGAGCTGATACGCGTATATACGATATTGTCTTACTATTCAATTTATATACAACATAACAAACTCATTTGTTATTTTGTTAAAGCAATAACTCGAAACTTTTGATTGCATTTGATAAGAGGTTTGTATCAAAGCGTTGTTCATATAACATAATAGTTGGCACACTAGCCACCTTTTAATATTTCTTATGCATTGTAACATGCTAAATTTATAGTCACGTTATCATGTAATCATCTTATGCATAAAGCCAACTGAAAGCTTATTAATCCTTTTATTTGATTAACATTCTTAATGGATCCATTCATGATAATCCAATACAGGGTTATACGAATGCATGCCAGAAAGTACATTATATTGTTTTTAACGTTTGAATGCATAAAAGGCACATTAACAGTTTGAAATTTCCATTGGACCTTACATGCTAACGTCGAAAACTAAATTGCTCCGACATGTATATTATATGATAATCGTATAAAGTTATGAATAAATGATGTATTCTAGAAGTATTCTAGAAGTCTCTCTACGTTCACTTTGATTCCAATTTCTAACTCTGACTCGAAAAGCGAACAGTAATTTAAAGCCTTGAAGGGCATAGGCATTCTCAGTGTTTTGTGTTTGTTCACTTAATATAGATCCCTTATAATTTATCTGCCTCTTTTTGACACTGCAAAAGATTAATCGGAGAGAAAAGTCCTGTAGATTCGTAATCCAAAGAAGGGATCGTTATAAACCATATCCTATTGTGTCTTCTTTAACAAATGAGTATAGAATAAACAGGATTAAACAAAAAGAAGGAAAAAAACGGTAAACTGATAACGAAATTTCCGAGAAATATGTGACCATTTATGATTTAACAGTTAAGATATTTAAGTAATTAGTCAAGCCATTTCACATTATTCTGGCAGTTACAAGGGAATCAAGTACACGCAACAACAATTCAACGCATTGGCGCTTCTTAAAACGTACAATATTAGTCATCTTAAAGCGTATAATTTTATAAGTATTGCATCGACAATTTGTCATTGCGGATATTGGAGATAAATCATTGATGTATAGTTTTACAGCGCTTTGTAGTACTATTTTTATTTTATTTTAATTCGTGTTTTATTCGCAAGCATTCGCCGTTAGAACGATGCTTGGCAAATGATATGCGAAAGACTAAACGTGTGTTCCTATATACCATGAGATCTCAAAATAATAACAAAGCATACTTATACCTCATCGGTCACCACGGTTTGAACGGTGACACATACACAAAACAACGTACGGCTTCTTTGTCATTGTCGTTCCCTTGGGATCAAATAAATCAATCAGCAGTGGGCGTTGGCAAAACTATAACCATCGTATTGTTTCATCGGTTCCTCTTCTCTTTAAAGACCCACTTATGCTTTAATTATCCCATTAAACACCATGATTTGAATTTAAATGTATGTTGTTGTTTTTTTAAGTCCGACGTACTTTTCGTTTTAATTTAACGCTTACATGTAAAGGTCTTATCTGCAAAATTTGCAATGAAAAATGAGTCAAATTAAAAAAAGTGCTTTCACCCCTTTTCAAATACATGTATAATGGTAGAATAAGAAACATATTACAAATGAGAGCGAAAATGGAAGAACCGGGTCCCTAAAATAAACGAGTATAATTTGCACACTTAAATACTGTTTCAATCTTAAGAACAGCATATGAGAATTGTTCCGCGTGTATTGTTCATATATACAATAGCACATGGTACACTACGAACAATTTACTATAGCTGTTGTTTGTTATGTGGAACATAGCGGGTTGAAAGGTAAGATATGGTTGATTGGTTTGCAATTGATGGATTTTTATGTATTTTACTTAATTCAAGACGTTTGAACACTTTACACACAATTGTCTTTGTAAATAAGACCGTTGGATAATGCATCGGTTTCGTCTACAAAAGTTCACTATTTAATTCTTAAGTCACATGATTGTCATTTGACAAAACATCGTAAAAATAGATTAATTTTCACTATGAAAAAGGTGTACGCGTTAACTTTGATTTTAAGACCGGATATGTTTTTGGTTGTGCTGTAATACATTTTTATCTACATATAGCAAGTGTTTATGTTGGTAATTGCATATTACGTTTATTACTTATTTTCATTTTCTTAATTATATTAGTAGGTTCCACAAACGAAGTACAGGTTATATTCACCTACTTTCATAAACACAGCTTATGACAAGGGATTGCTGACAGGGGCCCCTATTAGAACCACTGCCAGAAAGTATTGCATCCCAACATTAAAAACCTTAATCGATTTAATTAATTTCAGTTTCATATTGCTTTTACAGTGATACAAATTTAAGTACAACAATCATGAGTTAATATGTTATGGATTTAGTCTCCACAGGAGTGATATTTTCATTGAAATCAGGTAACCGATCCAATGCGTCGTTTTAGGCCACTCTCAACAAATAACGCCTCTGTTACATAGACTTGGGTCATTTCGTTTTTAAAAGAATGTTTGTTGATAA
Organism: Dreissena polymorpha; assembly: GCF_020536995.1. Taxonomy (NCBI): domain Eukaryota; kingdom Metazoa; phylum Mollusca; class Bivalvia; order Myida; family Dreissenidae; genus Dreissena; species Dreissena polymorpha. Next base: position 84,592,259 of record NC_068360.1, read on the forward strand.
CACAATCGATTGAATTTGAAATGTGTAAATAAAAGGTAAATGTGTAATGAAATGACACAATTAATTACATAAATCCCTATATTGAGCAACAACTCTTCATCAAACTGCTTGTATGCGTCGCAATTGGGCAATCGAGGATATTAGGTCAAAATAATATCGATACCGATGTGCTAGCTATTGCAACCGAGAAACAAATATGTTTATTTCGCATATTTGGGTAAAAATTCATTTATTTGATGTTTATTTAGTTGTTAAATTTGGTTAAACGATTTTGTTTAAAGATTGAATAAACATTAGTCTTACATATAATATCGGGTAAAGATTCACTTCGCAACTGTCTAAATGTGTTGGTATATTTTCATATTGTCTCAAATTACAATACTATCCAAACGTGAAATAAACACAAAAACGTATATTTTGACAACTGACAATAAGCCAATTTAAAATGCCCTTGTTTGAAATAATAAATTTGTTTACAAAATGTACGTAAATTGTATTTGCTGACTAGTAATATAAAGTATTGCGTTTTAAAATGTAAACAAAAAAAGTATTACAACACCAACACCAAATGGTTCTTTACATGATTTGGAGGTCAGTGTTAAGATGATTCAGATATTGTAGTAATAACAATATGAACCAAGTAGTACTTGAGGGAATCCAAATAAGATGTCATTCTTTATTGTATTAATTATTTTATATTCAGACATAAATGAAGTAATGGGAAAAGTCAATTTTCAAAGCTACTAAGGCCTTTAATAGTAACACATTAAGTCAACCCATTTTCCGACAACACGTTATCATCAACCTCATTCGAACTAAAATTCAAAATGCATTCGGGATAATGTGAAATATATTCGTAACATTTCTAGGTATCATGCGTGCATTCGTATCAAGTATGTGCTTTTATCAATGATCTGTTATTTTGTTAAAATAAGGATATTTATATAAGCACTACCGAATTAGTTTTTATTGTTTACAAATACATCGCCAAGTACCTAAACTGAAAACAGATCATGATAATGCGGAATCACAGTGCTCGGATTTTAAGAGCGACTTTGACTATAACATTTTAGAGAGATTATTTCAAATGATTTACACATTTATGTATTCGCAGTAGATGGCCTCCACTGAGCATTGGCATAAAGCTGGCCATCACATTGCCTTTTGTGGTCACAGACAACTCTTACCATTCACTACCGTTCGAATTTTGAGTGACCCACTAAACGATATCCCACTTTGTGCCTTCTATGTGTAGTGCAATGTGGGAGAATTGAAAGACAAAGTCTTCAAAACACCATCAACCACTGAACAATGGCGTAAAGTGGAAGCGGTGTTCATAGAACGGGAAAACAACCACATTGTTGTGGAGCAATCGACTGGAAGCATGTGGCCTTAAAGAAGCCGAAAGAAAATGGTTCCCTCTTTAACAATTATAAGGGCTTCTTTTTGATCGCGTTGTTGTAAGTGACAGACGCTCAGTACAAGTTATTTTGGGCGAAGGTGGGTGCACCTGGCTCCAACTCAAACTATAGTATTTTCAACGATTGTCAGCTGTCACATGCCCTTAAACTCAATACAGTAGGTTTCCCAGAGCCGAATCATTTACCTCATGCCAACCTGAACATGCCCTACTTCTTCTTGGTTGGCGACGCGTTTCCTCTTTGCACACACATTATAAAACCCTACGCCAATCGGTATATCAAAGTGGACGAACGAATATATAACTACAGGACAGCAGGAGCGAACAGGGTCGTCTAAAGCGACTTCGGCATACTTGCAATTAGGTTTCGCTGCCTACTTGGTTCATCGAGCGTTGTTCCGGACACTGCCATCTTGACCACACTGTGCTGTATGGTGCTCCACAACCTTATGAGGACGAGGTATTAAAACCTTCAAAACGTTGAAGTTGATGAAGAGGATGATGACCTTCAACTGACTTCGAAGAAACAATGCCGTCATGCAAGAAGTGGAGGAAGAGGGCCGTGGGCCAGGGGCAAATGCAGCGGCAACGGAGCAGCGGGCATATCTCCAGCACTTATTTGCGAGCGAAGCGAGAAGTTTGCCATGGAAAGACGTTTTATATAATGTTGAACATGCGCTTGAATTATGGAACTATGTGTGTTTACAGGTGTTTAATAAATTAGGATGAGTTAAAATAATGGTTTGTTCTTAATTCGAAAACAGTGTAACTAATTAGGATCTACATGCGTTCAATTCAGCGTATCTACAGTTCTAAAAGTTATGGCAAGCGATGGCATTCGTGACCATTTCCATGATCTCGGGCTAAAAGGTTTCAAACAAACACCTTGCAATAATTTAGTCAAACTATTAGTGAGTTACTCTAGATACGATACAGCAAGAAAAACAGAAACTTACTATTTTACAGTTTTCAATTATAATTTAGCAATGCAAAAGTAATTTCTGATCGAACTTTTAGAAAACATGTCATAGTATTTAATGACGAAAACCTTTAAATGCGAGTTTATCATTAGAAACATTCCAGCAAAAAATAATGAAACGGATACTATAATTATAACATAGCCATTTGTAGGTTATTCACCTGTACTTATATATAAACTACTTTCTTTATTTTAAGATTTCATCGAATCAATACATAAATCTAATACATTGTTATTATTATAAACTAGCAGAATAGTAATAAACAATAATCAAAGAAAATAAACTGTCTGGTCAGTATTATTTCTTTTGGAAACATATGCCGTGCTGCGACTTTTCTTCTTGGCATATTGACTTTAACATAGCAATTTTTGGCGCTGAATCTACCCACGTGATATGTCCACGAGCACTTACCCGAATCCTTCGGTCTCATAACGAACTCCGTGCGTTGTCCGTCAGTCATCGTGCGGGGGCCCTCCGGCAATCAGAAATTCGCCGGCCGATGTAAGTGTCCAACGGAAATACCTTGTTTTTGCCGGCACACGCATTCACGATAAATCCGATGTCAGGCGATCGCCGTGCGATATCAGAGCGTTGATCGTCAGATCTTTTTACGATCTCCATTCAATTCCTTCCCGGTCCGTCGTCGGGTACAATTTTACGTGATATTTAAAATTAATACGGACGCCTCCGGATGCTACAAAACGACCCGATGTCCGTGCAATCATCGACCGGGCGCCAGCCCGATTGAGAAAAAAAAACGTCGGTTACTGATCGGACGGCAATCGGTCTCTATTTGCGACTGAGGTATAACACATGTCAGAGCTTCAATAACGGATCACAATTACACTCATTCAACGTGAGTACCAGAATCAATATCTGTCTGTTCTGTGGAATGGGAGTGTTATTTGTCGTCCCAGATTAGACAGCAGTCCGCACTGGCAAATCAGGGACGACACTTTCCGCAAGACTGTTTTTGCAAAGAAACGAACAATATCATAAGAGCGGAAAGTGTCCTCCCTGATTAGCATTGCACAGGCTAATCTGGGACGACACTTTACGCATATGCATTAGACCCCCTTTTAACTGAGCAACGCTTAAATGTATTAATACCAAATTATATTTTTGGATCAATTAAAATGACGATTTTCATGATTAGAAATAGTCGTTATGTGGAGGGATATAACCTTAATGTTTACAAATGTTGGAAAACCTTTCAGTATATCATCTTTAATTTCCGTCTAAGGCATCTGCGTACATTCATGAGGGAATATGAAACATACTGGTTGAAGGAAATCTAATAATTCGCAAACGATTTGCATGTGTGTTTAAAGTGTGGTCATTCAGTATCACTGTTTGATTAGTTCACGTTTTTTCGAAAACATCACATTCGTTGTCTATTTATATAAATTATATAAGAAAACTATTTTACAAAATCTATAGGAAACTTACCAATAATATTAAATCTTGATATGCAAATCTGAGCTAAATCTATTTTATAATATTCATTCTAGCGATGACCTTTTTGATAAAAAGACCGTCTGTGTGTAGTTAAATGTTACAATGGATTTTCACACGTTCGTTTCGCCCCGTTCATGATAACATATATATGGTATGAAGACGTCTACTGAAATTAAAAAAAACACAAAGCACACCATGGCGTCATGATTACATGTATTATGTTAACTTAAGGGTATAGATACGTTTACTGATATGGGGAAACAAATATGGGGGTATGTGAGAACTAAACATTGATAAAGACACTTTGTAAAAAAACATTTGAAATACATTATCTTATAACAGTACCACAGCCTTTAGGATCTCTTTGCCGAAACTGAACAAAATATGTTATCATGTTTTAGTTGAAATAATTATAGGTTATTAGATGTTTAACTGTATAATACGGAGATATATTTGGACGAGCACACAGTTTGAAGTCATATTGGATGAGCCGTAAGCCGTGAGACTGTTTGCGAGTCCAACTATATCACGTATTGTACAGTTTAAACGTCTAATAAGCTTTTCATTCGATATCCCTTTCTAAACCTCTGTGTTTGATTTTTAATTTTAATTTTGATTGTTAAGTACTTCAAATGCATCTATGCTATTTTCAAGACAAGCACCCGAGTGAATCGATTATTGTACATTCGAAACTTTTCTAGGTAATGGCTTTTATCGTTATACAACAATTGCTTAGTGCACATGCACTCAACTGTCCAATATGGAAAAAAATACAGACTCTTTTGATCCAATAACGGACTATATTGGACGGTCAAGTGGTACATTTGAAAAATGCCCATGGGATGAATAAATTTGATATAAAATAACTAAAATTACGGATGATATTGGAAATAAACGAATGTAATACGCACTCGTGTACAAAACGCGGCCCGAGTTTGGTCCAAATGTATCGGTAAAAATTGAAAATCCGAGTTAACTAGGCACAAAAAAACTCAGTGTCCAATTTGGCCATGACAGTGCCATTTCTGAAACAAATGTGTCAATATATTTGTTTGCTGTGAAAAGAGCAAATCAATTTGGCGTTATCAACCATCTGTTTCACAGTAATACCCCGGTATATTGATCGTGATGTGTTATTTGGCCGTTGTCATGACAGTTGCATAATAAATACATATCTCTATTGTTTATATTACCGAATACATAGGTCCGGTTTACAAGCGATGGCCCTTCTCAACAACTTTAGCGATAACACACGGGCCACCTGCTGACACCCGGGTAAAGCAGTCATAAATGCAAAAGAGAGAAATAGAGACGCTGTTTTTTATATCATTTAATTCCATTTGACAATATATAGAACGATAAACATTATAATGATTACATAATATATATTATTAGTATATATCTATAATACCGATGGTTGGTTTATTTAGCATGTATGGTAATATCCGGTGTAGCCATGGCAATTAACGTAAGCACAGTAGACCCCCTTTGATGTAATGGTGAAATTTGAAAATGGCTGACACGCAGCGAATAACAACGATTAAGTTGAAAATTTTCACAGGAAAATTTTTGTTCTACTCTACATTCGGATATAATACGCCTCCCTACTTGAAGAAAAAAGTGCGTATTATATTCGTTTGTTTACGGTATTTTGGGTTGAAGAGATGATGATGAAACAATGGATGCCGGCGCGAATAAATATTCACCATAATTGTTTTATGAACCGACCAGTTGCGGAAGACTGTAACTGTTCGGTATGATCATAATATCGAAACATATGATGATGTTATCAATAATATCACAATTGTTGAAATATTGTAAGCGACAAAATGAGTATTGTTTGCAATCTCAGCGCACGATTGATCCATGCACGTACATTCATGCATGATAATATAGCACTTATAAGCAATGGTGAATGCATGAAAACAATGTTGCCAAGCTTTTGCATCAATAAGAAAATAAATATAGATGGTAAACGTTTTTTTTTTGTATTTTAGTTATTATTAAATTTATATGTTTCAAATAAAATTAATCACAAGCACACTGTATTTTAGACGTAGTCAATATTGCACATTTAAGCAGATATGTATATGTTCATTCTTCGCCTGACCATACGTGTAACACACCCATATCCCTGATAACAACTTATCGAAGAAAACTTGCGAAAAATGCGGAAGTTGCGGAACCGTATAAATGGATGCCACAGAGGACACATAAGTGCATGTAACGTTCGATATTATTGGAAATGGTTGTAAAAAAGTGTACATAAATTCGTAAAATAGTTAAGAAATTGAAACGTATTCCAAACAAATGCTTACATATTGAATTTCAGTTCAGATCTTTCCTTAAAACACATTTGTTTTATGTGTCATATAGTTGATGAGCCTAATTAGTTATCAAAATGCGTACAGCGCAATTAAATATTGAAATAATAGTGTTTGTGCTTAATACGTTTCTTTGTATTTATATTTGAACTATCAATCACAAATTAAAGAAACAAACAATTATATACAAAACAATGATGGAAAAAGGATTGATACTTGCTATAAAAGTGCCACTTACTCTTAAATTGAGCACGACATAAAGCTAAGTGCAAATATAATTAATGCAATTTTTCAAACCATTATCGGAATGCACTCCCGTATGTCGATGTGATGGCGTCGATTTCAAAAACCCAATTAAGTAACGACATGTAGTAATACTTAAAAGGATTTTAAACATAAGACATAATGTAAAGAGCTTTATGTTTGTTATCCAACAGAAAAATACTAAACTGAGCTATACTACAACAACCATAAAATAGTGTTATATTTCATAAACATATTTACGTGTTTAGCAAATGAATCTTAGTTGTTTTCAAACTTTTTTTATTTTAACCTTTTTACATATTAGTGTGGTTATGCATCGTTTAAGTTTGTAGTATGACAAGTTTTATCAATAGTTTAATATATTGACATATTTACACATTAAAAATAAAATCGGGAAAGACATGGTCATATTAGTTTGATGAAATCGTCATTTATCTGAAAGGTTGTGAACGTCTGTGGAGTAATTAATTAAAGTATTTTCATTAAAAAAGTGTTTTAGGTAAAAAGCTAATGATATTACAACGTAAATGAACCAAAATTAACCATTTTAAATCATATTACGAGAATCGAAAATGAGACAAATGCCATCAAGCTATCAATCATTTCATGGGCTTTGTGGATATAGACATTACAACAATGCATCATTGTCATTCTGTATTACGCTGAAGAATCGCTTGTTAGAAATACGGTAAGCCATGCATGTATCAGGAAAGGTCGATGTTGTATCTATTTGCAGTACATTGTAAGACGTTACGCTGTGTTGTTTAAGATGTGTTGTTTATATAAACCAGTAAAGCTGTACGTTTGAAGGTTCTTTTTACCGATATAAATTGTTCTGTTGTGCTTACAGTTAATACATTGATATGTTTCCACACAGCAACACAAATTGTCGTGTGTGAGGTTGTCAAATTTTATTTTGTTTCAATTAGTTTTAATATACTTTTACGTTTTTTTTTACAAATATCAATATTAAAGTGTTTGTTATATTCATTTCAAATAAGTTCTGATGTATTTAGGTATATCTTCAATCTTTCATTAAAACGATGCATTAATATAACTAGTATGCACACGTTATTTGAAACGCAAGCTTTCTTGGCACGTTTACATTGATATATATTAACCGGATTCACACTGACAGGCAAATACCGGGTGGACTCACACACAACTATTCTGTGTTTAATTTTGAATGTATTATTTGTCTTTGCATTGTTTGTTCATCTTTCAGCAAGATGTCATTGTGTTTCAGAGGTTTTAATGACTTTTTTGGTATCAGTTTTAATTGTTTTTCTCTTTATTTAAATGATGTGTATCTTATTGCATATTACGCACATTTCCTTTAATCATTTTCCATGAGATGTTTTAATATCTATTTATTTGAATTGTTGTGTTCAATGGTCTGCTTAATTTGTGTTTTTTGTATTGTGCATCTAATAAGATGCTATAAAGATTACAATATTCTGCGTCCCTTTCCGGTTGTACTTTATGCAGTTAAGGTTCAACTTGAGAGGGTCGGTCATATATCTAGCTGTTATATTACATCTGTACATAATGCTGCAAAGTGATTCGGATATATTCTGATCTTCACAATTTTGTTGATTTTGTGTTTCAGTGCCAGGTGAATTTATTCTCGTTTTGGTTTACTGTGCGCCTAATAATAATACTATATTACGACTTTGAGATAAATAATGAAATATATTATAGAGCATAAATTAACTTAATAAACGCATCAACACGTTATATTATCCAACGCGAAAAGTTTATGCAATTTTTCATGACATTGTCTGTGTCAAATATGAATCCGTACTAACTTGAGTAATATCATATTTTTATGATGATCGACATATATGAAACACGAAAAGATGATTCTACTGTCAGTTTGAGCAGTATTTAAAAAAAAAAAAATTTTCGTGACGAGAAAAAATTAAATGTGTATTTTATCATTTTATTTTATTTGTTATTAAAAAGATCGACATGTCGTACAGTTGTTAGTGTCTTTTTCATAACGGAATACATTATAATTCATTGTTACATCAATCATTATAATATTTGCCTTACAAATAATTTGGATTGGCCCGTTAAGTAATTGGAGTTTAATGTACACACTCACTTGTGTGAATGGGTTGTAATTTTCTACCTACGGTCACTTGAGAAGACGTCAAATCAAATAATATTCATATTGTTATTGATTCTAATTCACTCGGAAATGAATAAGCGTATTTACACGACGGTCAACATTGCAGGTCTATGAGAAAAGAGGTGGAACGATTATCTCATGCGAACAATGACATTTTGCGAGGTCAACTGTCAACGTAACTAACGTGAACAAAATGTGTAATATAACACGTAATTAACATGAGCTGACATGTTAATCATTATACTCAATCATTTAGTATGTACGTTTCCTGTTCCTATGCATCACAACAAAAAAGAACGGCGATCATTTGTTCAGTATTTAACCGTTGACATCACATTTGCAGGAACAGTTAAGGCCAAAATAGTATACGTATAATAAAAAGCATACACATTAAAATCCCATACATTTTATTTATTCTATTGTATGATTAGGTTTATTAAAAACATCTTTTTTTGATATGAACACATTTTATATGTGTTGGCCTATTTGTACAATGGCCCATTTTGAGTAGAGCTTTTTAATGATTGTATTAACGAGATCCAGCTTGACGAAATTCACTTTTTGTGGTTTATATACGAAATAAAACTAATGCGCAGTACATTAGCAGCTAAATGCATTATCGATGCCACTCAAATATGATAAATCACTAAGAGGAGTGTTAATGGCTCAATCTATTTAACTACTCTTACTTCAACGTTCATGGCATGGCAGTGTTCAGGTGAATTCTTGCTTGATAAAATGATTCTGGTCGATTTGACCTATCAGACAGACAATCAGCTTACTCGCCGATTTTATTTTCTTGTGTAGTTGTTCCGATGCAATTTTTATCAAAGTATGAAATATTGCATTTACAAATGACTCTCATAACAACACAAACACATTCTTTCAAAAGAAAAGACGATCTCTTACAAAAGGTTGTCGTTCGTTACAAAACGTGTACATAAATGGGAGAAGGAAAACGGAAGAAAGTCAGACCGGTCAAAAGTTATACCGGCAATTCGTAACTCTGTAAAATCATTTAAATTTTCTCTTCATTTAAACGTTCATGTTTATTGGTTTAGTTTTCAGTTTTTAAAATGTTTGAGTACAACTGTGGTGTTTTTGTAATGGCCTTTTGAAAATGTCGTTCAAAATATCCTTTCGTATTGGTTGTGCTTAAGTTTGATGGATCGCAACAAGTAAACAGCGTAGTGATCATCAATAATGATCGGTCAGTTCTCGTATTGGTCAGAGTGTTTCCGTATTTGATGTGTTTTTCCCGTATTGGCCATGTTATAAGATGCTTTGGCGAGGGTCAAGTATTGAACAAAAAATTATAAATGAAATTCTAAATCTATTAATGTTGATACTTGATAGCAGACTACATGATATGGCTCTTGAAACGAATCGGAAATCTTTGCATATTCCAATTTTCACATGATATCAGAAGAAACCAGTCATTTATAATATTCAATTTTCAATAAGCAATGTTTTCAATCCTGCATTACGAAAATAGGTATTCGCTACTAGCGATTTCTCTTTCTACTAGTTTCTGCAAATTGCTGGACTACATTTTTACTTCATTTCTAAACTCTGACAACTTCGAAACGCATCAATTTTCTCCGCGATACTGTTACCTGTACACACAAAAGTTCGTTATGCATAATATGTTAGGAAGGTATGGAAGTAGTCACGTTTTTATTTTGATAAAGTATTTGCCTCCGCAACATAAACTCCTGTCAAATAAAGCTTTTAGAAGCCGCACTATCCTGAAAATATCTATATATTGCACAATGGAGATACGAAATGTTCTTATTGGTCTTATTTTAATACATGTTTGTAAATCGAAACTCACTATTTCGCATGTTTAAAGCAATCAAAATATGAATATGGATCAATTTGTTACTGGACGTTTTGGCACGATAATTGTGTATGACAAAATAAATAAATAGTTCAAATATAGAAATTCAATTTAGTCCGGTTATTTATTATTGTTATGTCATTAATTAAACAGCCCTAACTCTATCCCGAATCGCGATACAATAATGAATATGTAATATGTTTCAATGCAAAAGTCCAGCGCCTTTAACCATCGCAAACGTCAACTATAAATGCCACTGGCATTTATTGAATCTCTTACACACTTTTTCAAAATGTTATTGCTTTGCGAACATATTTGAAATTTATATTGTCGATTCTGAACTTATCGATTGAATATAAAATCATTGTGTTTTTTGTGTTGCTTGACAAATGGTCGGGGACAAATCCTGTCATCGGCTTTAGTGAAGTCACCAACGTATCAAAAACAGCACGTTGACTGTCTAATACAGTAAATTTTGGAGTTAGCCGTAATTATTCAATACATAACCAGCTTTTTGAAGTGTCAACAGAATTAACGTTAGTCTTAAACCATGTCTCATAGTTGGTGGAACACCATAACGAACATAAGGCTATTTCAGTTAAATTGCGATTTATGTTTGCCTATTATATTCTAACAGAACGTTTTCCAATGTTCGCAAACAATAATGTATGCGTTGTACTGACTTTCATACTGATGCGAAAACATTACTTTACATTGAAACACTCAATGGTGACGTGTGCAATATCCGACGGGATAGTGTGCAAAACGCACGTGTCCAAAGGTTACGACGTAATATGAAGCATGCAACTAACGTTTATGGACGCTAGCTTGTCATTTACATGGTATTATACAACACTTAATGGGCTTCATGATACCCGATACTTGACTTACTAGTAAAACGAGCAATGGACAATTCTATGTTGCATTCTCCTCGTTTAGTTTGACGTTAACATATGGTGTCTATTTATAAATCAATAAATTTATTAATGATATTAAACTTGATGCAGAACAAACATACATTAATACTATCCTAAATATTCTCATGCACTATGTGACAACCATACAGGCTAACAGACCATTGTCCAACTTATCATGTTAGCAAACTGTTGTCTGTTACAGTAATTCGTGACTTCATGCAATAATATTTTCTGCACATGCACATGAACACGTTTCTGTTCCGGATTACATAACTTATTATTTTGAAACCAATTGGATCATTACTTTGAATAAACTTAGTGCGTTTAAAACCGTCCTTGTTTATTTTTTGCTTTAAATTTCTGAAGAGTGCAAAAAGAACATTTCCTTCATAGAGTACCTTTCTCTGTCCTCTTGGAAAATTGATAATAAACTATATTTTTTTATTTTAATTTGACATTAATGATCACTGAGATAATACCACGCCTGCTGTTTTATGTAAATATGACAACGGTTATATATATTCTCTGGAAGACAAATTAAATCTGTTTATTGACAAATGGGTAGGGTTACACAACAAATCACAACGTCTTGACGGAAATTATTATGTAATGTCATGATTTATACCTTTATTTTGCCGTTAAAAGACAATGGCCGCAAACATTATATTATATATTATCTCCAAAATCATAAACACATTGATATTAATAATAAATTAAGAGAAAAAAATATGATATATTATCTAACAGAACATTTCATAATGATCCGAAATAAGTAATAATACTATTCATGTGTGTAATATATATATATATATATATATATATATATATTCTTTATTCAAATTTTGTTATAATAGCTGCAAAAACCTTTTTATACATAATAATATAATGTAATATGGTTTTCTATTATTTAATGAACTGCAATTATTATAATAAAGTTATTTATACCTCATAATGTTAATGGACTTGTCTTTTTTTGTTACATTACCTCTAATTGTATTACATTATCATAATTTTAATACAAGCTTAAAACAATTACAATATTCAAACATCTATTAATAATCGTTACGTGACATGATTATTATGTAAGAGTTAATTCAATTATGATATCACATCCTCAATTATTTCAACAGACAATAACATTTATCGAACAACACACAGTTGAATTACAAAGACAGCGCCCAACAATCCTAAATATGTGTTGTTAGATGGCATGATAAAACAAAACTCGTAAGTTCTTTGCGCAAATGTTCAGACTTGTTAAATGATGCAACCGTACAATCAAATGTTCACGGTAAAGAACCGATTTACATGTCGCAGGAAGTGGATGTAACATTGAACTAGCTAATATGTAACCACAACATACACTTGCAAGAGTATCCCTATACTGAAAACTGTTCAATTAGCAAATCAATATTATCTCCATATTCAGCGAAAGAAATAACTTTTGTATACATCGCAATAATCTTCATATGTATTGCCAACTGAAATAATCAATAATACAATCGACATCTTAAATCAGATTCACATGAATTGATATTGTTTCGCACTGCAGTTACCGAATTATTTTTCTCGTTGAAAGATTAATTTGCAAATAATACGTATTACTACTGTACGAAACGCGTTCCGCAACCGCACTAGGGAATTAGGGGTCCACAGAGTGTACAGAATCAGGTTTGTGCGTTGATCTTTGTAAAATTGAAAGTAATAGTGAATGCGTCTTGTGTTAAGTGCGTACACAATCAAATGAATGTTACTTCTGTCGAAATCGACATAATCCAAAACGAATGTTGGTGATACCGCCGTGTACTGATGTTATAAAGAACAATATAAGAAAGAAATAATAGCAATGTGATATCCTCAAAATAAAACTTCCATACGCACATAAACGAATGGATAGCGATATATACATGCAAGCATTGAGCGATTTTTCAGATAAAAAATTAATGTTGCAGTATTTGTTGTTGTTTTTTCATAACAATTGGCTAATGATCTGTTATCGGCAATCAATCGATCTGTTCAAAACTTTCACACATTTGAAAACGTTTCCGTCTTGAGGATTATATGATAATATATTATATTATATGCAAATATGATAACCTTTTATGAACAACCACATACATTTCTAAAGCTGTTTTTAAATTTCTTGATTTGATTGTTTCTATTTTGATGCGAAGAACAATGTTGATTTATTGTGTACACAATGTACACTCTTTTAACATAACGAAATACTAAGGAAAGTATTAATAACTCAATGACAGCATTGTTGTTCCACATTGTTATGATGTTTACGAAAGGAAAACGACTAAAAAACATTAGTGCATGTAAATTGTAATATTATAGTATGGCATATATGCAGCAAACAGTGAAATAAGACGTTATTGCATGCAACATCAGGTGTACTAGTTGACCTTTGCAAGCGGTTATACAAACTAATGTGATGCTGCGCCGTTTCACACTATCAGAGATAAGAGATACTATTTTAGCACCAAAGATATGGTATGACATATTCTTTAATCAACTCAAAAAATTACTTTTTTTATAAAATGCAATCTTTAATGTCCAATTACATTAATTCTTTTCTTTCTAGTTACTCTCCTTCAGTTACTACGACATTAAATTGGCGACCATAAACGATATCATATTGGCGGATCAGTCAGTTTGATTGACAAGTGGCGGGAGATTAATATTACTGACGACATTCGTGTCCAGAAATTATTTCTAGTCGACTGCTCATTTCGTTGTTAGATGAGTCCAAAAGTTTTGGCAATCATGCGTATGGGTTTTAAGTTTAAAAATGCTTTTGTTTAGATTAACCACATGGTATTATGATGTTCCTAATAGTTGGATTCTTAGGACATAGTATTATGATCACAGCAACAAGTACATGTACACGCACATTTAAAGACATATGACACCACATTGGGCACTTAGTCAGAATAGCAAAAAATATAAAGTCATATGCATGTGCATTAAACACAAATATGCAAATTAAGGTTTACTTGCTAGTATGATTATGTTATCTAATGTTTTGGTTATTGCAAAATTATAACACTATGAACTGACTTTAGGCATTTGGTGTAAGGCGGTCAAAACCTTACATGAGGAGATTGACGTTGAAAATGGTAAAACATTACATGTTTACCCATCCAACGATATTTAAGAGTCACGATATAATGCAACAACATTAAAGGGATCTTTTCACGCTTTGGTAAATTGACAAAATTGAAAAAAGTTGTTTCAGATTCGCAAATTTTCGTTTTAGTTATGATATTTGTGAGGAAACAGTAATACTGAACATTTACCATGGTCTAATATAGCCATTATATGCATCTTTTGACGATTTTAAAACCTAAAAATTATAAAGCGTTGCAACGCGAAACGATTGAATAATTTGGAGAGTTCTGTTTTTGTCGTTAAATTTTGTGAAACTACGAAGACTGCTTATATAAGGAATAAAATACGTCCAGTATGTGTACACGGCGGAATAGCTCAGTAGGATAAAGCGTTTTTACTTCAGGACTCTGGCAGGACTCCAGGGGTCACTGGTTCGAAACCTGGTCCGGGCAATGTTCTTTTCCTTTTTTAAATTTTATTGTTGATTTTTTACTGGAACTTTTACGATCCAATGTTTACATTTATCAATATAAAACATTTAATGAATAAGTTAAAAAATGCCAAAATCTGTGAAAAGGCCCCTTTAATATGCGCATGTATGGTATTTGCACATAATGTATGTGTTTGAGTACAATACATTGAAATGGCTATTTCCATTTAATATGTTTGTTATCGATCAACATTTTTGTCATGTCCAGAGGTTAAGTGAAGTGTCGTTATATCAGCAATACTGCATAACTGCATTTGTGCATTTTAATTGTAATGCATAAATATATTTCATAAGTGCGATTGTTCACCAAGGTAGAGCAATATTTCGTTTTGTCTGTATCAAATTTGTTTTTAAGTGTAACTTATCTTGTATACACGCTTTGGATAATGTGTTCACACATGTTTCCTGGTGTAAAAGGAAATACCTTTTTTGAGTACAATAAGGGTCCGTTTACCAAGGCTAAAGTATCAAGCCCGTGCCTATCGACACAAATGTTGGCATGCTAAAATCGAATTAGTTGTAAGAAACTAGAACTACATATAAGCCACTTGAAATAATTTCGTTTAAAAACACTTGTAAATTTAATTATATTAATGTTCAAAGGCGCATAGTGTGAATAAGAATCACGCTCTAAATTATATATTGCAAGATCGTTCTTTCAGAATTAAGTTTAACTGGAGCCATGTTCAAATTTCCAAAGAATTAAAGAACACGTTTGCATCATTTCTCTAATTTCCATCTAAGATCGAATGATGCAGCAAATGACAAATCGATCTTAAAACAACTTCAGAGACTTTTAATTCTGATATATAAAAGGAAAGCATTAATCTGTTTAATATAAAATATATGTATACTAGTAACATAGTTAAATAATATTGCATAATACGTTTGTTCACATAATGTCCATGTGACTTTGGCATTTTACTTCTTGAGGTAAACATTATTATAGGTAATCATACGTCAGAACTAATTCGCCTACTTATCTATTAGATTTTTAGAAATTGGACACAAATTTCACTTTACAGGAAGCTTTGACATTGACCTTTGATCTTATGACCTCATTGTTATCAGACGTCTTACCTTTCCGGCAAATCAAAGCATTATCAAGATAATATGCGGGAAAAAGATCATGATAAGTGCTTGTTAGCCTTTTCTTCGCCATATTTGTATGTGTTTTTATTGATTAACATACGCTGCAGTTGGCTCCGTCGTTGTCTTCATAGTGGGAACAACCTCTTAACGGACTAAATAAAATGTGATCAACCTTGTTACTGCCTTGAGGAACTATTTCTTTTTAATTTTAGTGAGCTCACATGTTACGGAAGAGCGATTTTAACTGTTTAAAGCAAGTAGCCAAAAACTAAAGTTAGAGATGAAATCCTTAATTTTAGAAAATGACTCGTTATATGTCTTCAACTGTTGATTGATCAGTCATTGTCTACTTAGTTTAGTCTTAACCTATTTATTTTAGCTCGATTGCATAGAAAGTGATTCCTACTTACTTGAAATGCTCTCGAGTCCGTTTCCTGGGCCTAGAACCATTGTCTACTTCATTATACAAACCACGTAAAATAATTGTATTAATTGTATTGGTCAATTACATGTAATGACACGAGACAAATGATAAATATTGAACGCCCTTGGTAATTGCAAAAAAAAAACAATTGAAAATTGTACTTTCACTTGTATTTAATCCTGATAAGAAATCATTGACACATGTGTTTGGTACTCGGCCACAACTTAGAACACAATAACATATATGAATGGAAGCATACACTGTATCCCCAATGATTTCATCACATAAACAATTAAACACATATTAGAGTGAATGCAACATTCATTTTTTTACTAAAAGTGGAGACGTGAGTTTAATATTTCTTCGTAAATCTGCATACATGCTGAGTATGACGTATTACGAAGGTTGGTCGCTCAGTAGTGATTATTGTGTCATTACGTTAAACAAGGGTTCCCTAATCATAGTTCAAAGGTTGAAGGAAAGTTCTCAAGGTTCTTGAGTACCTTAAACAGTGTACATATTACACACATCTTGATTTTGTTTGTATTATAAGTAAAATTTAGTCGCCACTGTAGGTGTTTCACACGAAAAAGATCAGATTCCAGCATCATATGGTCACTATTTTTTTTAAGGAAGTCCAGTCAGAGGGACAGTAAAAAATACACACAAACGCACAGACGAACAGTGCAACGTCTACATACATTTCATTATAACAACATATGATACTAAATATTTATTTTTTATTATTTTTAGTTATTACATTTTAACACGCATTTGTTACGTAAGCGTGCACGCCAAATAAAAGCTTTCCACATTGCATGACCTCGAGAAATAAATATATTCAATAGGAGCACTAGAAACTAATAATGCAATTTTCTATACTGAAAGGTACTCCACTCCCTGGAAGTCACAAAATAATGACAACTAAATGCCAGATAACGAGACATGTGTTCCATATTTGGTCGAGAAATTAGTAAATAATGCATATTCAAGAAAAATAGTCTAAGCTTATTAAACTAAACAAGCGTAGAAACAAAGAAAATTGCTTAAGTATTTATGCTACAAAAATATATTCAATTGGTGGCCTGCACACACTAAATGTTGAAAAGATTAGTGCAAACAGGCTATTGGGCAGGATATATTTACGTCAAAACATCCTCAATATTTCAATTGCCGTGTGAAATGCATTGTCTTAGTACAGCAAACGTTAAAACTCCGAAAAGTGTATCAACAGAGATATAAGTCTTCTAATCAACCGCGATAAAACGAACTAAAAAACATTATTCAAACTGAGATCACCGCCATGAAATGACTTCTCAAATTGCCCACAAAGAAATCGCCCGTCTAAAACGATCTCTATCAAATATATTATACAGTTCTCAAAATCGAAAGAAGTGAATATTTTTAAAGCGTTTTCATATTCACTTCTGGTCGCCCCTCGGCGTGTTCTGGTTATATCATACATCCTATGCGTGTCAGGAACATTGATGCTTTTCATTAGGTACTATATTGAACAATCGACGTTTAGGGTGCAATTATTGAAGTACTTTTTTGTCAGCATTGCCGAAACCCTGTTCAACGGTTTGCATTTCGACGATGTCAGTTTTTGAAGTAGGTATTTTTATTCATTTTTGTAAGAAGGAACATCATTCTTTTAATTTGTGCAAGGCTTGCACATTTGATGTATAAGACGGCAAGATAAATATTTTGAAAGTTGGCACTATCATAAAGAGACCCCGTGGGAATTGGAATTATTGTTACCATACCTGTACCTCTGCGGACAGAATAATTATGACATGAATGAAAGCAGGTAATGCTTAAATCGAATACTATAAACAAAATGTTAATGCACAGGTAGATATATATATCAATTCTTTTAAAAATGATTAGATGATATGCTTTAATATGATAAGTATACAAATAAAAGCAGTCAAATTATACAATTTATATAAATATTAAGCTAGCAATTTATGTACTTAAAATTGTCCATCAAACACGATTTAAGAAAGCTCGTAAATAAGATTAATTAACATAGCATACATTATCCTTCCCCCCTACAGCCTCTTAGGGCCGATATATGACAACATTGTGGATATGTTCGGAAAACGTTTTACTGCATACGTGCAAAAATAAATCGGTTGTAGTATTTACTATAACAAACGACAAAACCCCAGAAACTCAAAACACATATATAGAAGCTTCAGTTGCTATGTTTATAATACTACGTTTGGTTCACATTATTATCGACGCATATTTTGTTTCCTTTCCGTGAGTTTTAATGAAGCATAAATTGTGTAGGTCCTAGTTGAGCTCAGTACAAGGACACTATAGTTAGGTATGACATAACTAAGTTTTAAAAGTGTAATATACATTAACACAAAATACAGTTGTTTTTCTGTTTCGTATCAACTGATATTTATAAAGTAAGTTGCACACGTTTGTTTATTGTGTATCGTATTCTTTATAGTATACTATGTTTAAATGTTAATAGTTCTTTATTGCGAATCTGTCAACAACAGGTATTTTACAATACTGTGATTTTATATAAATGCTTTTAGTTTTTAGTTGTTTTCAATGCAATAGTGACCGTGATAATCATTGTCCGACGTCACCTTTGTCGGTGACTTATTCGGGAGGAGGGGGGTGGGGCGTTTATGCTCCATTAGATTGATAGTTGGTTTTATCGTTCTAGATATAGTAAGGTTTAAGCTGCAATCCGTCACGACACTTCAAGAAGTATCAAAGAACGTTACCAAATGCGTCTGTGCTCTGTAAAGGTCACATGCTCTAGTTAAACGAATTCGATATTGAGCAAAGCATCAGATTACCATTAAGTAATTACGTTTTTGATTGATTCACAATTATACTTTACATACGCTCCGTCGAAGCTTATTTGGTTATATTGACAATACGAATTCTGAATGAGAACATAATATTTGATATGACATGTTATCTTACAATATTAAAACTTGGGATAACAAATATCCATGTTTTGCATCGGATTTCGTAGCAGCAGCTTTAATACAACAGTTATATTACGATCCCACAATCAGGTTGAATTCCGTATTGATTTATTGTAGTTTGGTATCTTTTTATTTTAAGGACGTATCTTCTTAGCGGAAATCAACTTTAGGAGGAACGTGTCGCCCATCATCGTATGAAATTGATTACATGACTTAACGTTAAGTCATCTAAAATCCCACACTTTTAACAATAATATATGGTCCAGTGTTGATTGCGATTAAGATTGCGATGTAAGGTGATTAATCATGGATTTATATTTAAGAAATTTTGTTTAGTACATTTCTTTGAAAAAGACCCTTAAGAGATAGCTTGCGATTTAAAAATTAGATGCAAAATAATGAACTAACTGAACTAATATTGTACCTGTCACTACGGTTCGAATAATGACACAAACATATTACAACAACGGCTTCTTTGTCAGCGTATTTCCCTGGGGAACAAATAAATTAAACAGCACACGGCGTTCTTATGAATAAACCATCAACTTTCCCAACAAAATTAACGTTTAAGTTTAATGAGAATTCTGAAATTGGTGTTTAGTGAATTGGTAGAGCTAAAGGGCGTCTAACAACAACAGTTCGGCATCACACAATTTGTGTATACAATGCAAAATTAAAATATGAGATTTGATCTGAAAATTTACGTTTGATTTGGTTCTTTTCCCTGGTTGTTCTCCCCGTAAAGACTTACTGATATAACTATTAACTGTGTAATATATATATATATATATATATATATATATATATATATATATATATATATATATATATATATATATATATTATATATATGCAATTTCCCCCTTACTTAATCTTTTTTGCGCGATTGCGATAACTTAGAAAGCCTACGGCTGATTTGAAACGCTTTCGATTCTGTTTTCTGGAACTAAAACCAGTACGAGGTGGCTATTGGGGAGACCTTAATAACACTCCAACCATAGGAATCAAACCCGTGTCCATATATTTGGAGATTGGTACATTGGAAAATTTGAAAATAACATCATCATTCAATAACAGTATCAACCATAAAGAACAAATTCAAATGTGTTCCGTTTCTTAATTCCTAATTTATCTTTTTAAGAAATTCATAAAACGATACCGATCGTAAAGAAACTTTATACATTAAACTAATATCTTAATTTAACATGTTTGGGCAACACCGCGTGGATATTTCATGTTATGTTATGTTTCACATTTTGTGTAGCGTTTTGAGTAACTCATTTACGTTTGAAAATAGTTCACTTTTTTATACTTATCCTCCTCGATATATGATATTAATTTTTTACTATTTTCATGCATATATACTAATATGTTTTTTTAAACTGGCAGTTTATCAAATTTGTTATGATGTATACTTTTGGATTTATATCCATATTTTCATATTCAACCGCCATTGATCGGCAACTTTCTTATCGCTATTAATTAGAGACGTTGACACAGTTGCGTCAGCCATATTGATTAGCATATGCTAACGTTAAGTCAAAAGAAGCGAGCGAACTTCTTTGAAAATCAAATGAAATGTAGATAAAGGCTTACTGATACATATTTGATGACTCGGCCAGCATTAACAAGAATTATATTAAAATATTCAGAAACCTTGCTCACATCTGAACATAAAACAACAGCATATATCACAAAGCAAAATATCAGCATGATAAAGCGTGTTTTTTTAATTTGATGTGTTAATTTTGAACGATAAAAACAGGTTGTGCGTTCCCTACATGTATGTAGAAGTGTAGACGTTTTGTTCTACAGAAAATGATTCAAATCAAGTAAAGTAAAACTCTTGTAGACGTAAAAACGATATAAACATGTTTGCGTTCTTCGTGTGGAAATGTAGCCGTTCTGCTATACCGAAAATGATTCAAATCAAGTGCAGTAATACTTTTTGTAGACGTGAATGGTTAATAATGTGTGTATCGACTATTATATGTGTATTCTAAATAGAGACTACTCAACAGATT
Organism: Dreissena polymorpha; assembly: GCF_020536995.1. NCBI lineage: Eukaryota > Metazoa > Mollusca > Bivalvia > Myida > Dreissenidae > Dreissena > Dreissena polymorpha. The sequence goes on from NC_068360.1 coordinate 84,613,703, forward strand.
TAACGCATTCATAGTGAACAAATTCATAAACACATACTAGAAAATAATGATTTAAGAAAAGACCACCAATTGCATTTAAGCGGGAGATGCTAGTTTTTCATACAGGTTAGACTCTTTCAATTACATTATGTGTGTGATACATTGTAATAATATATCTAACATACGCACTACATGAATTATATTATAAATTAATTTTTAATAAGTTTGTTCTCAAAATATGTATAGCATTTGTAAGAAAACAATAATATAAATCCTTATTTTTTCGGGGCAAATCAAGTCAGTTCTAAATTTTACATATATATTTATTGTGTTCATTTGCTTCCTTTGAGCAATGGATTGACACCATTGACCAGGTACTTGAAAAAGTCGTAAGCATACACTCGATTGTTGTCTTTATTTGCATTCGGTTCGCCCATGCACGTTTTGTACAATTTTAATGTTACTATCACTATACACTTTATAAGATACGCTTCTAGAACGTATATTGATTTAAGATGTTTAACGATTCTTTAATATATTTGTAAACAAAAGGGTTATTACTCGCGAGTCATAACATGAACGAAATTTAAACTGAGAAATATTCTAAATGTGAATAATAATAAATTATATTTCATATAATGTTTTCTACACGAATCAATTAATATGTATACACTACATTTTTGCATTAATTTGATAATTGTAAATGTGCGGACCCTTACAGATTGTTTGTAGTAGACCATTTATTTATTATCAATGCACTTGTGAGAACGGTCAATCTCCAATACTGTTTAGCAGTTTCACACTATTATATTTTTACAAAAGACTTGCCAAAAAATTAATTTAACATAAAAGGTCATTTCCAAAATAAGCTTAGCATTTCACAGTATCGAAATAATGCACAACACTTTGCAACAATTATTACCAATGATCTGAATGTGTTCGTTCTATGTTAGAACTCGTTGAATAAAACTATTTGAATACTGATGTCGATATAGATACATAGTTAAAAAAACAGGTTCAGTACGTGTTTGTGTTATATACAGGAATACAAGAATAGTTAAACTTGAATATAATGATTAATTTTAATATTACAAATTCTGATGTAAATACATAATTCATTATAAATTTTAGGCTTCACATAACACAATATTAAACGAAATATACCTAGTCGACGTTTTTATTTTTTATCGAGTGCTATACTTTCCTCAAAAACTTTATATCACAATCAAAACGTAAATACACAATATTATTGAATCGAAAATTAGATCTAAGATGAACAAATCAATCATCTAAGTATTGAGTAGATCTGAAGATGTCAAATGGACAATTGTATATACAAATAGGCGTGGCCCCACCATGGATAAAACATGAACAAAGGTCGATGTTTCACTCTTATAACGACGTCACGGCGCACACGTACAGGAATATGACCGTGGGAGTTACGAATGCCAAAAATAAATACTTGTCTACGCGCTGGATAGTCTTTGAGTGGCGTAAGAAAATGCATTAATAAATAAATGAATGTCTCCATAAATATTAAATTATATTCTCTGTTATGACACAATGACAATATCGCTGTAAGCACAGGACAGTCACCCTTAATTCAAGCATATTTAGTCCATTATCCGTAGTTTCTGTCTGAGGCGTCCATGTAAAAGTTGAAGGTACAAAATTGACATTGGTGCAGAAGCTTTGAAATATTAATTCATCCGTAATTTTCGTCTTAGGCATCCATGTGAAGGTTACAATGAAAATACATTTATGCACTGCAGAAGCACTGAAACATTCACACAGTCTGTTCTAGGAATATATCATTGTCGAATTACGTTTTTGAAGTACGAACAGATCCCCAAATCTGCAGAAATCAATAACACTTAAGAATGCGATCTGAATAGTCTAGCCCTGATAATATAACTTTCCGCTTATTTAAATTTCCTGTGAAGTTTTGATTAACATTGGCCGCTTTAACAATAAATAACCGAAATGTGTATCGAATAATTTGCTTTTTAATTTAACTTTGCAATAACAAAAGTTGAGTTTGATGAAATGGTCTAACTGCATATGACAAATATACAGTTGGGTTACGGATTTTGTTCCGCAAATAAGGTGTTGCTTAGGGATGAATATTTTTGGGGATTAATTTCTAACAATCCGCTATTTTTAGGGATCAATCCCTAACGATCCCTTATAGGGATTTTTTGATTGAAAACGGATTATTTGGGATCGTTAGGGATGCTAGCACTCTGCGCATGCGTGCGGCTTAAGAGGCGGAGTTTTGAATGTGAGCTTTTGCTATGACTACGCATTCGTAGGGCTGAAAAGGCGGAGATATATTTGCGAGCTGTAACTCGCGATAATAACTGCGCCTTTTCGGCCCTTCGCATGCGCAATACCTTAATGTATGAAAGCGACGATCCACAAATGAACAAAGATTAGAAACATCCATTCGGACCAATAGAAAATATTCGGAATGCGCAACGACATCAATCGAGCAGACGCTAGTCTCACTCTGTTATCTGGCGTTATCATTCGCTATTGCAGCGTGTCTGCCCGCTTGATTCCAATACACAACATTTCATTACTTCGCACAATAGAACTGAAAACATTTTAATCATGAACAAGTTTCGATATTTGAAGCAGCGTTGATAAATTTAACGTGATTTTTAAATAAAACATAATAGATTTGAAAACGTATGAGTCTCTGAACCAATATTAAATAATGAAACGTAATAATGGTATTTAAGTCCGAGTTAGCTTTTTTTTACAAGTACACCTTTCAATTGCCTTAAACCACGGAGCGTATATTGCATCTAGAGTCCGTGCTTAAACTTAATTATTTCTTTTTGGAAATAATGATTTAAGAATTAATATAAGAGTGATCTCAAAATCTACAGTCTTTAACTTTAATAGTTTTGCGTGTATTAAATAACAATACTTTGAGAAATGGATATTTTAACAGTATATATATATATATATTGTCTATGAAGAAAGAACAAAAATAGCTTTGGAACCAGTAGGTGTTTAATTTGGAACCAGTAGGTGTTTAATATTTAATTGGTATGTATCTGAATACGCTCCAATTACAAAAGTGGGATTAATGATTAACAACAACAACATTGATTATAATAATACTTGACAGTAATAGTAGCAACAACAGCAATACGTAAATTTGTATGGTTGAATACCTTTCTAAATTGTCTCAAAATTTGATACTCATTATACATTATTTTATATACAAAATAATTGCTATATTACATTATGCCGCCATTTATGAAAGTATTCATTGATAACTTTTTTCTTAATCAAATAAATTACATTAACGTTGTAAGAAAACAAATCTTTATATCCATCCATATCTCAATACGAAGGTCCGTACCTTTACGTAAATAAAGTCTTTTAAAAATATTTAACGAATTAAAACGTGCAATATTGTACGTTTTTTAATACCAGTCATTAATTGTTCAATTACATCAAAGTATAACATACATTTTTTCAAACAAACCGTGGGCAATAACTTAACGTTGCTTTTAAAGCATATTATGACGATGTTTTACGAATTTCTTAAATATTTAACTATAAAGAAATACTCATATGTCATCAATATTATCTATTTTCACACGTGTGTCAATATTGAGCAAATTGGTGCTTATGGTACATTGGGAGGAATCGTTAACATTGACATCGCCATCCGTTTCATTCTTTGTCGCTCGTGGGTCAGGCGATAAGTGCCAATAATATTAAATTGAGGCGTTACAACACGGATATATAATATACTTATTAACAGAATAAATTAGATGAGGAATACAAATCTTAACATGCATGCAATTGCCTACGATTATGCTAAAATATAATCACTTTCAATGAACGAAAACAATGTTACAATATATTTACGTGAAACATATTTCGTTTTTGAGAAAACTAGTATATTTAATTATCTTAATTTTCGAAAACGCGTGGTTTTAATAAGATCTTTAGTCCTGAAACTGTTTATAAAGTTTCGGTTTCCAGTATATTCAGTAACTTGTTGTTATATAATTTTCCGAATACTTGAAATGAAAGGGTGCGTCATTCCTTCCCATCAAGCATATGGCTTAGGAAATAACAGATCGTTCTGAATGTACATTCAGACACTTATATAACTACGTATATCTAGGAAATTCAACCGGTTTGCATTTGTCTTTATTTATATCTATATTGTATAATATAGACATAGTTTACATTGTACATGCATATTATCTAATCCGTGTTTTCGACATTGACCTCAGATCTATTGAGTTCAGTTGAGTAATCATTCGTCATGAATTGCCTGTCGTTTTTGTATGCTCTTGGCTAAACGAGGAGACAAATAACACTACGTCTTATTTAAAAATAGTTATGCGTCTCAAACATTTGATCTGTAAGCAATTGTCTACGTCATTTTATGAACAGCGGAATTGCGTCCTAGTCGAATCGGGAAATGACATGTTATATTAAGATACAATAAAAACGACACAGTCTGATGGCGATTGAATATTTACTATAACATAAACTCAGATTTTGTGCACAATCTGTCAAACGCAAATTAAATTCCTCATAGGCTTGTCAATTGTGATTTGCGCTGGTGTTGGTTAATATGTTCCTCTGACTTTGAGTATTAATCTGATTAGTCTGATTCATAATGTTTGTACGCCAATATTAATTTAAATATCGACCACAAATGAGACATATTGAATACAGATGTAACAAGTGAGTTAAAGCGTTACGTATTTGAACAACAAAACATTTGAATATTATAGTATGACTTGTTTTTATCCCCCCTCCTAAAAAAACGTCGATAAGTGTGTTTAGTACTATGTCACAAGTGGGCTACAAATATCGATGGCAGCTTCAAGCGAATGATCTCTTCCCACTTATTGCCTTACATTAACATTTAAAGCACACGGTATTTCACTAAACGTAGAGTCGTTAACGTGAGCTGTCGTCGTAGATGATTGACTTTTTTCTTTGGAAAGCCACATATGGTAATGTTGGCCGCTCAGAAGCGATTACTATTTCAAAAAATTCATTAAACAAGAGTGTCCTCAAAATATTTCAATAGTGAATGGATGGGATTTATAACACATTTATGAATTGCATTTATGAATGCTTATTTCCTTAAACATGCAAGACATTAGTGAATCGTAAAGTTTGTCGTTTTGCTGCTTATGACAATCAAAACAATTACTAAAGTATGGTATAAGTATTTCCTTGCAGTAAAGTTTTGATGAACTTGTGATAAATGTACAAAATTGTTAAATTCAAAATAACACACTCAAAAATAGTCAAATAATTATTAATTGCGGTTGAAAGCCGGTATGTGAACATTTGGTATGGTATCGTCCGTAACGGGTACACACCCTGTCAAAGTAATGTCATAGCTTATTAGGGCATATATAGGACATATATAGGAATGTTTACACTTTCGTGAACAGTTAATCTCCTGATCCTATGAAACACGTATGTGCTTGCATATGGTATTTCAGAACGACATTCGTTAATACTCGGTCTTTTGTTATAAAAGCCCTGATCAACCTCTACATCCGTTCGTCGATATATGCATGAGTATCCCAGAATTCCCTGATGAAAAAAATTGATTTTTCACATACAAAGCTGAACTGTTCCGGAAATAAAGATTTGTTCAACAATACATGATGGATGTCAAACAATATAATTTAATATGCATGTCATGGGGTATTTGGAGTACAACAAAACTCTATACGTATTTCAAAGGCCTTGAGTGTGCATTTATTATTTGAGGTTCTTCGTCACTGTAGTTTATATATCCACAAGGGAGGTTATTGTATTCCCCAATCGATTGTATTTCACATTTAATTTGGAACTTTACAAGCCTACTTCGGCCTACGAAACTGGCAATTTCCATCTTTACCTTTTCAACGGTTTCTGTCTAACAATGGCATAATACAATTGAAATGGTTCTAATTCAATAACGATAAATGAACATAAATATACATTCAAATAATCCAAATAGTTTAAGTGTCTTTTCTGCGTCACCTGATCAATGTTTGAAACATAATATAGTTTAAATAATACGAGGTTATTTTGTGTGCTCAATCTGTACTAGAAATACAGTCAAACAGTCCAATTAGTCTATAATTATAATACTTATTAAAAGTAATGAGCAAAAAGAGAAATTTAAACGATATACAATTCAGATAAAGGGAACGAGACAAGTGTTGACTTTGAACAAATTAAGTCATGAAACAAATATATTTGCTTATTTTCACAATCCGAGTGATGTTCAAGCTATGCGTACATGTTTGGCATTAGTCAACCAACGAAACATAAAGTATTAAACAGTATACACGTATAGATTAATAAATCTAATCAAAGATAACATAGTATGAGGTTTCTGTAGCTGTGTTTTGCAATACTATTGTGTTCACATTATTATCGACGATTATTGTTTCTTTTTTTAGTTTTAATGGCTCATATACAGTGTAGTGGTATGATATTAGTTAGTTTTATAAGTAAAATATATGTGCTTCTGATTCATGCTCGTGTAAAGCAGTAAGACAAAACGCGATCAAATGCTTGTTTTCTACTAGAATCACATCCTACAAGCCATATATTTCTCTAGTACTTAATGCATCAATGAACCTTTTCGTTATAACGCTTTGATAAGTACCTTGCTTTGATTTAGATTAAATTTACATACTCTCCGTCGAATCTTGTACAATTTTATTGACCTCACATGTTCTGAACGGGCAATTACCTTTGTATACCAAGAGGGCTGCTTATATTTAACACTGGCATCGCAATTCGTCATAATAAGTGTTGTGTGTTACAGGAGAAAATGTTGTACTGAAGTTATATACAAATAAAACAATATCCTGGCTGTCGGCGCTTGCTGCAAACAATTTGTATCTAGTCAAATCAAGTTTGCGAATTATACAAGGATTATACACATTTACACACCTTCATGATACGTTCTATTGTGCTTTTGGTTTAGATAATTCTTTTACTTTAAAATCCAATCGTGTGTGTGCATCCCAACTAAACATGCAAGTTTTGCGTATTAGGTTTCCAAAAGCTGTTTTGACTATAACTACGACACTTATACACACAAGAGCCTCTCTCTGAGAAAACGAAGCATTTTTCAAGTGAGCAAGTTTTGTCCAAGATTAGCCTGGGGAGTCCATTAAGGCTAAACAGGGATAACCATTTCTGCCTCAACTATATTTTACAGGGTAGAGACGACCTTCAAGGGACCTTTCTACGTTTTGGTGAATTAACAAAATAAAATGTTTCAGATACGCAAATTTTCGTTGTAGTTATGATATATGCGAGGAAACAGTATAACTGAAAATTTACGATGCTAAAAACTATCCACTATATGCATATTTTAACGATTTAAAAACTTAAAAATTATAACGATTTTCAACTCGAAACGAATGAATAATTTGGATAAGTTGGAGAGTTATGTTGTTGTCGTTATGATTTGTTATATAAAGTATAAATTACATCACTTATTTTATGAGCACGAATGGCCGAGTAGTCGAAGCATTAGACTTTTAATTCAGGGGTCCGTAGTTTGAGACCAGTTGAGGTGTTTGTTTTCTTTATTTAATTTCATTTTTGTTTTCTGGAGCGTGTTAAATCCTATGTTTACATTAAACAATATAGAGCATTTAATGACAAACTTCAATACATGCCAAAATTTGTGAAAAGGCCCCTTTCAAAGAAAAATACCAAAACAGCTGAATGTTAAGTATATGTCTATTAAAGCGATCTTTTCACGGTTTGGTCAATTGACAAAATTGACAAAAGTTGTTTCAGATTCGCAAATTTTCGTTTAAATTATTATATTTGTGAGGAAACGCTATTACTGAACATTAACCATAGTCCAATATAGCCATTATATGTATCTGTTGACGATTTAAAAACCTAAAAATTATAAAGCGTTGCAACGCGAAACGATTGAATAATTTGGAGAGTTCTGTTGTTGTCGTTTCAATTTACGAAACTACGAAGATTGCTTATATAAGGTATAAAATACTTAAACTGTGTATACTCGGCGGAATAGCAGAGAGGGCTAATGCGTTTTTACTTCAGACTAATTCCAGGACTCCGGGGGTCACTGGTTCGAGCCCTGGTACCGGCTATTTGTTTTTCCTTTTTTAAATTTTATTCTTGATTTTTTACTTAAGTTTGTAAGATCCAATGTTTACATTTGTCAATATTAAGCATTTCATGACACACTTCAAAATATGTAAAAAAATATGTGAAAAGGCCCCTTTGAAGGCTTTTGAATTGATGTTATTATTGCGTCATGTTCATGCAGCCTTTAAAGGTACTATTTGTGTACTGTGCTTCATACAAATAATTCACGAATTGACAATGAAAAGGTTTATCTACACTATAACGATGCTTTGAAAAACAAAATACCGGCATTTGTGTGGGGTCTAAATAGGACCCTAACTATACGCTCTTATGTGATAAGAAAATTAATCACTGAGTTTTGCTTTATCAGTACGATGCGAGCTTGCCTGTAAAGCGCTGTCGGCATTAATACGGTTGAGAAAATTCGATTAGTGCAATCAAAGAGACACCAGACGATAATCATGTTTAAAACCCAAAGGCCTACTCCGCAGTCTAGCTGTTATCGTTACCACTCACGAAGGATAAAACACTGTCACATGACAGCATCAAAGAATTGTGTTGCCCAGAGTTTGTTTGAGCTGCAACAACACAATCTTTGAATATATGCTATTCGAAGTATACAAGTTTTAAACGTGCACAGGCTTTCGTATTTGAAAATTTACTGCACGTTTGTGTGAGACAAGTCCACGCGGATGTCTGTATTTTAAACACAAATACTTCCAGTTGAATATTTTTCTTGATTAGATTGCAAAAGAATTATTATACAATTAACCACTACAGTTCGAGCTGTTACGCGTATATACGATATTGTCTTACTATTCAATTTATATACAACATAACAAACTCATTTGTTATTTTGTTAAAGCAATAACTCGAAACTTTTGATTGCATTTGATAAGAGGTTTGTATCAAAGCGTTGTTCATATAACATAATAGTTGGCACACTAGCCTCCTTTAAATATTTCTTATTCATTGTAGCATGCTAAATTTATAGTCACGTTATCATGTCATCATCTTATGCATAAAGCCAACTGAAAGCTTATTAATCCTTTTATTTGATTAACATTCTAAATGGAACCATTCATGATAATCCAATACATGGTTATACGAATGCATGCCAGAAAGTACATTATATTGTTTTTAACGTTTGAATGCATAAAAGGCACATTAACAGTTTGAAATTTCCATTGGACCTTACATGCTAACGTCGAAAACTAAATTGCTCCGACATGTATATTATATGATAATCGTATAAAGTTATGAATAAATGATGTATTCTAGAAGTATTCTAGAAGTCTCTCTACGTTCACTTTGATTCCAATTTCTAACTCTGACTCGAAAAGCGAACAGTGATTTAAAGCCTTGAAGGGCATAGGCATTCTCCGTGTTTTGTGTTTGTTCACTTAATATAGATCCCTTATAATTTATCTGCCTCTTTCACACTGCAAAAGATTAATCGGAGAGAAAAGTCCTGTAGATTCGTAATCCTAAGAAGGGATCGTTATAAACCATATCCTATTGCGTCTTCTTTAACAAATGAGTATAGAATAAACAGGGTTAAACAAAAAAAAAAGAAAAAAACGGTAAACTGATAACGAAATTGCCGAGAAATATGTGACCATTTATGATTTAACAGTTAAGATAATTAAGTAATTAGTCAAGCCATTTCACATTATTCTGGCAGTTACAATAGAATCAAGTACACGCAACAACAAGTTAACGTGTTGGAGCTTCTTAAAACGTACAATATTAGTCATCTTAAAGCGTATAATTTTATAAGTATTGCATCGACAATTTGTCATTGCGGATATTGGAGATAAATCATTGATGTATAGTTTTACAGCGCTTTGTAGTACTATTTTTATTTTATTCTAATTCGTGTTTTATTCGCAAGCATTCGCCGTTAGAACGATGCTTGGCAAATGATATGCGAAAGACTAAACGTGTGTTCCTATATACCATGAGATCTCAAAATAATAACAAAGCATACTTATACCTCATCTGTCACCACGGTTTGAACAGTGACACATACACAAAACAACGTACGGCTTCTTTGTCATTGTCGTTCCCTTGGGATCAAATAAATCAATCAGCAGTGGACGTTGGCAAAACTATAACCATCGTATTGTTTCATCGGTTCCTCTTCTTTTCAAAGACCCACTTTAGTCATCCCATAAAACACCATGATTAGAATTTAATTTAGTCCGACGTACTTTTTTTTTAATTTAACGCTTCCATGTATAGGTCTTATCTGCAAAACTTGCAATGAAAAGTGAGTCAAATTATAAATACACAAATGATGTGCCTTCACCCCTTTTCAAATATAATGGTAGAATAAAAAACATATTACAAATGACAGCGAAAATGGAAGAACCGGGTCCCTAAAATAATTTGCACACTTAATAGTATTTAATGACGAAAACCTTAAAATGCGAGTTTATCATTAGAAACATTCCAGCAAAAATAATGAAACGGATACTATAATTATAACATATCAAATTGTAGGTAAGTAACTTGTACTTATATATAAACTACTTTCTTTATTTTAAGATTTTATCGAATCAATACATAGATCTAATACATTATTAATATTATTAACTAGCAGCATAGTAATAAACAACAATCAAAGGAAATAAACTCTCTGGTCAGTATTATTCCTTTAGGAAACATTTGTCGTGCTGCGACTTTTCTCCTTGGCATCTTGACTTGAAAATATAGATTTTTGGCGCTGAATCTACCCACGTGATATGTCCACGAACACTTACCGGAATCTTTCGGTCTCATAACGAACTCCGTGCGTTGTCCCTCAGTCATCGTGCGGGGGCCCTCCGGCAATCAGAAGTTCGCCGGCCGATGTATATGTCCCACGGAAATACCTTGATTTTTGCCGATACGCATACACGATAAATCCGATGTCAGGCGATCGCCGTGCGATATCAGAGCGTTGATCGTCAGATCATTTTACGATCTCTATTCGATTCCTTCCCGGCCCGACGTGGGGCACAATTTTACGTGATATTTAAAATTAATACGGACGCCGCCGGATGCTACAAAACGACCTGGTGTCCGTGCAATCATCGACCGAGCGCCAGCCCGATTGAGAAAAAAAACGTCGGCTACTGATCGGTCGGCAATCGGTCTCTATTTGTGACTGAGGTATAACACATGTCAGTGCTTAAATTACGGATCACAAGTACACTCATGTAACGTGAGTACCTGAATCAAGATCTGTCTGTTCTGTGAAATGGGAGTGTTATTTGTCGTCCCAGATTAGAGATCAGTCCGCACTGGCTAATCAGGGACGACACTTTCCGCAACACTTTTTTTGCAAAGGAACGAACAGTATCATAAAAGCGGAAAGTGTCATCCCTGATAAGCATTGCACAGGCTAATCTGGGACGACACTTTACGCATATGCATTAGGCCCCCTTTTCACTGAGCAAGGCTTTAATGTATAAATACCAAATTATATTTTTGGCTCAATTTAATGACGATATTCATGATTAGAAATAGTCGTTATGTGGAGGGATATCACCTTAATGTATACAAATGTTGGAAAACCTTTCCGAAGTAAATCATCTTTAATTTCCGTCTGAGGCATCTGCGTAAATTCATGAGGGAAATATGAAACATACTGGTTGAAGGAAATCTAATAATTCGAAAACGATTTGCATGTGTGTTTAAAGTGTGGTCATTCAGTATCACTGTTTGATTAGTTCAAGTTTTTTCGAAAACATTACATTCGTTGTATATTAATATAAATTATATAAGAAAACTATTTTACAAAGTCTATAGGAAACTTACCAATTATGTTAAATCTTGATAAACACATCTGAGCTAAATCTATTTTATAATATTCATTCTAGCGATGACCTTTTTGATAAAAAGACCGTCTGTGTGTAGTTAAAGGTTACAATGAATTTACGCACGTTCGTTTCGCGCCGTTCATGATAACATATATATGGTATGAAGACATCTACTGAAATTAAAAAAAAAACACAAAGCACTCCATGGCGTCATGACTACATGTATTATGTTAGCTAAAGGGTATAGATACGTCTACTGATATGGGGTAACAAATATGGGAATATGTGAGAACTTAACATTGATAAAGATACTTTGTAAAAAAACATTTGAAATACATTATTTTATAACAGAACCACAGCCTTCAGGATCTCGTTGCCAATATTAAACACAATATGTTATCAGTTTTTAGTTGAAATAATTATAGGTTATAAGATGTTTAACTGTACAATACGAAGATATATTTGGACGAGCACACAGTTTGTAGTCATATTGGATGAGCCGTAAGCCGTAAGACTGTTTGCGAGTTTAACTATATCACGTATTGAACAGTTTAAACGTCTAATATGCTTTTCATGCTATATCTCTTTCTAAACCTCTGTGTTTGATTTTAATTTTAATTTAGATTGTTAAGTACTTCAAATGCATCTATGCTATTTTCAAGACAAGCGCCCGAGTGAATCGATTATTGTACATTCGAAACTTTTCTAGGTAATGGCGTCTATCGTTATACAACAATGGCTTAGTGCACATTTACTCAACTGTCCAATATGGAAAAAATACAGACTCTTTTGATCCAATTACGGACTATATTGGACGGTCACGTGGTACATATGAAAAATGCCCATTGGATGAATGTATTGGATATACAATAACTAAAATTATGGATGATATTGTAAATAAACGAATATAATACGCACTCGTGTACAAAACGCGGCCCGAGTTTGGTCATAATGTATCGGTAAAAATTGAAAATCCGAGTTTACTAGGCACTAAAAAACTCAGTGACCGAAATTGGCTATGACAGTGTCATTTCTGAAACAAATGTGTCAATATATTTGTGTGCTGTGAAAAGAGGAAATCAATTTGACGTTATCAACCATCTGTTTCACAGTATTACCCCGGTATATTGATCGTGATGTGTTATTTGGCCGTTGTCATGACAGTTGCATAATAAATACCTCTGACTATTGTTTATATTACCGAATACATAGGTCCGGTTTACAAGCGATGGCCCTTCTCAACAACTTTACCGATAACACACGGGCCACCTGCTGACACCCGGGTAAAGCAGTCATAATTGCAAAAGATAGAAACAGAGACGCTGTTTTTTATATCATTTAATTCCATTTGACAATATTCAGAACGAAAAAAATTATAATGATAAAATAATATGTATTATAAGTATATATCTATAATACCGATGGTTGGTTTATTTAGCATGTATGGTTATATACGGTGTAGCCATGACAATAAACGTAAGCACAGTAGACCCCCTTTGATGTAATGGTGTAATTTGAAAATGGCTGACACGCAGCGAATAACAACGATTAAGTTGAAAATGTTCACAGGAAATTTTTTGTTCTGCTCTACATTCGTATATAACACGCCTCCCTACTTGAAGAAAAAAGTGCGTAATATATTCGTTTGTTTATGGTATTTTGGGTGGAAGACATGATGATGAAACAATGGATGCCGGCGCGAATAAATATTCACCAGAATTGTTTTATGAACCGACCAGTTGCGGAAGACTGTAACTGTTCGGTATGATCATAATATCGAAACATATGATGGTGTTATCAATAATATCACAATTGTTGAATATTGTAAACGAAAACATGAGTATTGTTTGCAATCTCAGCGCACGATAGGTCCATGCACGCACATTCGCTCTATTGCATAATACTATATCACTAATAAGCAATGGTGAATGCATGAAAACAATGTTGCCAAGCTTTTGCAACAATAAGAAAATATATATAGATGGTAAACGTGTTTTTTTATGTTAGTTATTATTAAATTTATATGTTATCAATTAAACAAATAATCACAAGCACACTGTATTTTAGTCGTAATCAATATTGCACATTTAAGCAGATATTTATATGTTCATTCTTCGCCTGGCCATACGTGTTACACACCCATATCCCTGATAACAACTTATCGAAGAAAACTTGCGAAACATGTCATATAATATCCTCTCGGAGCCGTATAAATGGATACCACAGAGGGCACATAAGTGCATGTAACGTTCGATATTATTGGATATGGTTGTTAAAAAGTGTACATACATTCGTTATATAATTAACAAATTGTAACGTATTCCAAACAAATGCTTACATATTGAATTTCAGTTCAGATCTTTCCTTAAAACGCATTTGTTTTACGTGTCATATAGTTGATGAGCCTATTTAGTTATCAAGGTGCGTACAGCGAAATTAAATATTGACATAATAGTGTTTGTGCTTAATACGTTTCTTTGTATTTATATTTGAACTATCAATCACAAATTAAAGAAACAAACAATTATATACAAAACAATGATAGAAAAAGGATTGATACTTGCTATAAAAGTGCCACTTACTCTTAAATTGAGCACGACATAAAGCTAACTGCAAATATAATTAATGCAATTTTTAAAACCATTATCGGAATGCACTCCCGTATGTCGATGTGATGGTGTCGATTTCAAAAACCCAATTAAGTATCGACATATAGTAATACTTAAAAGGATTTTAAACATTAGACCTAATGTAAAGAGCTTTATGTTTGTTATCCAACAGAAAAATACTAAACTGAGCTATACTACAACAACCATAAAATAGTGTTATATTTCATAAACATATTTACGTGTTTAGCAAATGAATCTTAGTTGTTTTCAAACTTTTTTTATTTGAACCTTTTTACATATTAGTGTGGTTTATGCATCGTTTAAGTTTGTAGTATGACAAGTTTTATCAATAGTTTAATATATTGATATATTCACACATTAAAAATAAAATCGGGAAAGAGATGGTCATATTAGTGATGAAATCGTCATTTATCTGAATGGTTGTGAACGTCTGTGGAGTAATTAATTAAAGCATTTTCATTAAAAAAATGTTTTAGGTAAAGAGCTAATGATATTACAACGTCAGTGAACCAAAATTAACCATTTTAAATCACATTACGAGAATCGAAAATGAGACAAGTGTCATCAAGTTATCAATCATTACATGGGCTTTGTGGATATAGACATTACAACAATGCATCATTGTCTTTCTGTATTACGCTGAAGAATCGCTTGTTAGAAATACGGTTAGCCATGCATGTATCAGGAAAGGTCGATCTTGTATCTATTTGCAGTACATTGAAAGACGTTACGCTGTGTTGTTTAAAATGTGTTGTTTATAGAAACAACTGGACACCAGTAAAGCTGTACGTTTGAAGGTTTCTATACCGATATAAATTGTTCTGTTGTGCTTACAGTTGATACATCTATATGTTTCCACACAGCAACACAAAGTGTCGTGTGTGTGGTTGTCAAAGTATATTTTGTTTCAATTAGTTTTAATAAACGTTTACCGTTATTTTGTACAAATATGAATATGAAAGTGTTTGTTATATTCATTTCAAATAAGTTCCGATGTATTTAGGCATATCTTCAATCTTTCATTAAAAAAGATGCATTACTATAACTAGTTTGCACACATGTTATTTGAAACGAAAGCTTTCTTGGCACGTTTACATTGATATATATTAACCGGATTCACACTGACAGGCAAATACCGGGAGAACTCACACACAACTATTCTGTGTTTAATTTTGAATGTAGTATTTGTTTTTCCATTGTTTGTTCATTTTTCAGCAAGATGTCCTTGCACTCTTAGTATTATTCCATTGAGATGTGTATAAG
Source organism: Dreissena polymorpha (assembly GCF_020536995.1). Classification (NCBI taxonomy): domain Eukaryota; kingdom Metazoa; phylum Mollusca; class Bivalvia; order Myida; family Dreissenidae; genus Dreissena; species Dreissena polymorpha. The sequence goes on from NC_068360.1 coordinate 84,629,520, forward strand.
ATGCCTTCTAAAACTTGTTATAAGTTTCATTTCCAATGGCGGTGGTATCATATGTGTGCAATTGTGTTTCAGAGGTTTTAATGAATTTATTGGTATAAGTTTTAATTGTTTTTCTCTTCATTTAAATGATGTGTATCTTATTACATGTTACGCTCATTTCCTTTAATCATTTTTCCATGAGGTGTTTTAATATCTATTAATTTGAAGTATGTTGAATGTTCTGCTTTATTTGTGTCTTTTGTATTGTGCATCTAATAAGATGATATAAAGATTACAATAATCTGCGTCCCTTTCCGGTTGTACTTTATGCAGTTAAGGTTCAACTTGAGAGGGTCGGTCATTAATCTTGCTGTTATATTACATCTGTACATAGTGTTGCAAAGTGACTCGGATATATTCTAATCTGCAAATTTTGTTGATTTTGTGTTTCAGTGCCAGGTAAATTTATTCACGTTTTGATTTACTGTGCGCTTAATAATAATACTATATTACGACTTTGAGATAAATAATGAAATATATTATAGAGCATAAATTAACTTATTAACGCATCAAAACGTAATATTATACAAACGCGAAAAGTTTATGATATTTTTCATGACATTGTCTGTGTCAAATATAAATCCGTACTCACTTGAGTAATATCATATTTTTATGATGATCGACATATATGAAACACGAAAAGATGATTCTACAGTCAGTTTGAGCAGTATTTAAAAATAATGTTTTGTGACGAGAAAAAAAATGTTTATTTTATCATTTTATTTTATTTTTTATTAAAAAGATCGACATTTTGAACAGTTGTTAGTGTGTTTTTTATAACAGAATACAAATAATTTATTGTTACATCAATCATTATAATATTTGCTTTACGAATAATTTTGATTGGCCTGTTAAGTAATTAGAGTTTAATGTACACACCCACTTGCTTGATAGGGTAGTAATTTTCTACCTACGGTCACTTGAAAAGACATCAAATCAAATAATATTCATATTGTTATTGATTCTAATTCACTCGGAAATGAATAAACGTATTTACACGACGGTCAACATTGCAGGTCTATGAGAAAAGAGGTGGAACGATTATCACATGCGAACAATGACATTTTGCGAGGTCAACTGTCAACGTAACTAACGTGAACAAAATGTGTAATATAACACATAATTAACATGAGCTGACATGTTAATCATTATACTCAATCAATTAGTATGTACGCTTCCTGTTCTTATGCATCACAACAAAAACAGAACGGCGATCATTTGTTCAGTAATAAACCGTTGACATCACATTTGCATGAAAAGTTAAGGCCAAAATAGTATACTTATAATAAAAAGCATACATATTAAAATCCCATACAATTTATTTATTCTATTATATGATTATATTTATTAAAAACATCTTTATTTGATATGAACACATTTTATATGTGTTGGCCTATTTGTACATTGGCCCATTTTGGAGTAGAGCTTTTTAATGATTGTATTAACGAGATCCAGCTTGACGAAATTCACTTTTTGTGGTTTATATACGAACTAAAACTAATGCGCAGCACATTAGCAGCTAAATGCATTATCGATTTCACTCAAATACAATAACTCACAAAGAGGAGTGTTAATGGCTCAATCTATTTAACTACTCTTACTTCAACGTTCATGGTATGCCAGTGTTCAGGTAAATTCTTGCTTGATAAAATGATTCTGGTCGATTTGACCTATCAGACAGACAATCAGCTTACTCGCCGATTTTATTTTTTTGTGTAGTTGTTCCGATGCAATTTTTATCAAAGTATGAAATATTGCATTCACAAATGACTCTCAATAACAACACATACATATTATTTCAAAGGAAAAGACGATCTCTTACAAAACGTTGTCGTTTGTTACAAACGTGTAGAAAAATGGGTTAAGGAAAACGGAAGAAAGTCAGACCGGTCAAAAGTTATACCGGTAATTCGTTGCTGTAAATGTAAAATCATTTAAATTTTCTCTTCATTTAAACGTTCATGTTTATTGGTTTAGTTGTCAGTTTTTAAAATGTTTGAGTACAACTGAGGTGTATTTGTAAAGGCCTTTTGAAAATGTATTTCAAAATATCCTTTCGTATTGGTTGTGCTAAAGTTTGATGGATCGCAACTAGTAAACAGCGTGGTGATCATCAATAATGATCGGTCAGTTCTCGTATTGGTCAGAGTGTTTCCGTATTTGATGTGTTTTTCCAGTATTGGTCATGTTATAAGATGCTTTGGCGAGGGTCTAGTATTGAACAAAAAAATTAAAAATGAAATTCTAAATCTATTAATGTTAATACTTGATATCAGACTACATGATATGGCTTTTGAAACGCATCGGAAATCTTTGCATATTCCAATTTTCACATGATATCAGAAGAAACCAGCTATTTAAGCCTAGGATCATGAAACTTCATAGGTACATTGATCAAGACTGGCTGATGACCCATTTTCATTTATAGGTCACTAGGTCAATGGTCAAGGTGACAGTGACTCGAAATAGTAAATGGTTATTTTTTGTTGTTTATCCGATAAAGTCCACATTTTTCATCTGATTCTTTTCAAACTTGTTCAGTGTCTTTATATTAATTAAGACTCAAACCCTATTGATTTTCAGGTCACTGGGTCAAAGGTCAAGGTCACAGTGACTCGAAATAGTAGAATGGTTTCCAGATGTTAACTCAAGAATGCTTAGGCCTAGGATCATGAAACTTCATAGGTACATTGATCATGACTGGCTGATGATCCCTATTGATTTTCAGGTCACTAGGTCAAAGGTCAAGGTCACAGTGACTCGAAATAGTAAAATGCTTACTTTTTCTTGTTTATCCGATAAAGTCCACAGTTTTCATCCGATTCTTTTCAAACTTGTTCAGTGTCTTTATATTTAAGACGACTCAAACCCTATTGATTTTCTGGTCACTGGGTCAAAGGTCAAGGTCACAGTGACTCAAATAGGAAAATGGTTTCCAGATGTTAACTCAAGAATGCTTAGGCCTAGGATCATGAAACTTCATAGGTACATTGATAATGACTGGCTGATGACCCCTATTGATTTTCAGGTCACTAGGTCAAAGGTCAAGGTCACAGTGACTCTGTTTATAGCAGCAGAGCAATTCAGGCACTCATGGGCCTCTTGTTTAATTTTCAATAAGCAATGTTTTCAATCCTGCATTACCAAAATAGGTATTCGCTACTAGCGATTTCTCTTTCTGCTAGTTTCTGCAAATTGCTGGACTACATTTTTACTTCATTACTAAACTCTGACAACTTCGAAACGCATCTTTTTTCTCCGCGATACTATTACCTGTACACACAATAGTTCGTTATACATAATAAGTTAGGAAGGTATGGAAGTAGTCACGTTTTTATTTTGATAAAGTATTTGCCTCCGCAACATAAACTCCTGTCAAATAAAGCTTTTAGAAGCCGCACTATCCTGAAAATATCTATTTATTGCACAATGGAGATACGAAATGTTCTTATTGGTCTTATTTTAATACATGTTTGTAAATCGAAACTCACTATTTCGCATGTTTAATACAAACAAAATATGAATATGGATCAATTTGTTACTGGACGTTTTCGCACGATAATTGTGTATGACAAAATAAATAAATAGTTCAAATATAGAAATTCAATTTAGTCCGGTTATTTGTTATTGTTATGTCATTAATTAAACAGCCCTAACTCTATCCCGAATCGCGATACAATAATGAATATGTAATATGTTTCAATGCAAAAGTCCAGCGCCTTTAACCATCGCAAACGTCAACTATAAATGTCACTGGAATTTATTGAATCTCTTACACACTTTTTCAAAATGTTATTGCTTTGCGAACATATTTGAAATGTATATTGTCGATTCTGAACTTATCGATTGAATATAAAATCATTGTGTTTTTTGTGTTGCTTGACAAATGGTCGGGGACAAATCCTGTCATCGGCTTTAGTGAAGTCACCAACGTATCAAAAACCAGCACGTTGACTGTCTAATACAGTTAATGTTGGAGTTAGCCGTAATTATTCAATACATAACCAGCTTTTTGAAGTGTCAACAGCATTAACGTTAGTCTTAAACCATGTCTCATAGTTGGTGGAACACCATAACGAACATAAGGCTATTTCAGTTAAATTGCGATTTATGTTTGCCTATTATATTCTAACGCAACGTTTTCTAATGTTCGCAAACAATAATGTATGCGTTGTACTGACTTTCATACTGATGCGAAAATATTACTTTACATTGAAACACTCAATGGTGACGTGTGCAATATCCGACGGGATAGTGTGCAAAACTCACGTGTCCAAAGGTTACGACGTAATATGAAGCATGCAACTAACGTTTATGGACGTTAGCTTGTCATTTACATGGTATTATACAACACTTAATTGGCTTTATGATACCCGATACTTGACTTATTAGTAAAACGAGCAATGGACAATTCTATGTTGCATTCTCCTCGTTTAGTTTGACGTTAACATATGGTGTCTATTTATAAATCAATAAATGTATTAACGATATTAAACTTGATGCAGAACAAACATAAATTAATACTATCCTAAATATTCTCATGCACTATGTGACAACCATACAGGCTTACAGACCATTGTCCAACTTATCATGTTTGCAAAATGTTGTCTGTTACAGTAATTCAAGACTTCATGCAATAATATTTTCTGCACATGCACATGAACACGTTTCTGTTCAGGATTACGTAACTTATTATTTTGAAACCAAATTGGATCATTACTTTGAATAAACTTAGTGCGTTTAAAACCGTCCTTGCTTATTTTTTGCTTTAAATTTCTGAAGAGTGCCAAAAGAACATTTCCTTCATAAAGTACCTTTCTCTGACCTCTTGGAAAATTGATAATAAACTATAATTTTTTATTTTAATTGGACATTAATGATAACTGAGATAATACCACGCCTGCTGTTTTATGTAAATATGACAACGGTTATATATATTCTCTGGAAGACAAATTAGATCTGTTTATTGACAAATAGGTAGGGTTACACAACAAATCACAACGTCTTAACGGAAATTATTATGTAATGTCATGATTTATACCTTTATTTTGCCGTTAAAAGACAATAGCCGCAAACATTATATTATATATTATCTCCAATATCATAAACACATTGTTATTAATAATAAATTAAGAGAAAAAAGTATGATATATTATCTTACAGAACATTTCATAATGATCCGAAATAAGTAATAATACTATTCATGTGTGTAATATATATATATATATATATATATATATATATATATATATATATATATATATATATATATATATATATTCTTTATTCAAATTTTGTAATAACAGCTGCAAAAACCTTTTTATACATAATAATATAATGTAATATGGTTTTCCATTATTTAATGAACTGCAATTATTATAATAAAGTTATTTATACCTCATAATGTAAATGGACTTGTCTTATTTTGTTTCATTACCTCTAATTGTATTACATTATCATAATTTTAATACAAACTTAAAACAATTACAATATTCAAACATCTATTAATAATCGTTACGTGACATGATTATTATGTGAGAGTTAATTCAATTATGATATCACATCCTCAATTATTTCAACAGACAATAACATATATCGAACAACACACAGTTGAATTACAGAGACAGCGCCCAACAATCCTAAATATGTGTTGTTAGATGGCATGATAAAACAAAACTCGTAAGTTCTTTGCGCAAATGTTCAGACTTGTTAAATGATGCAACCGTACAATCAAATGTTCACGGTAGAGAACCGATTTACTTGTCGCAAGAAGTGGATGTAGCATTGAACTAGCTAATATGTAACCACAACATACACTTGCAAGAGTATCCCTATACTGAAAACTGTTCAATTAGCAAATCAATATTATCTCCATATTCAGCGAAAGAAATAACTTTTGTATACATCGCAATAATCTTCATATGTATTGCCAAATGAAATAATCAATAATACAATCGACATCTTAAATCAGATTCACATGAATTGATATTGTTTCGCACTGCAGTTACCGAATTATTTCTCTCGTTGAAAGATTAATTTGCAAATAATACGTATTACTACTGTACGAAACGCGTTCCGCAACCGCACTAGGGAATTAGGGGTCCACAGAGTGTACAGAATCAGGTTTGTGCGTTGATCTTTGTAAAATTTAAAGTAATAGTGAATGCTTCTTGTGTTACGTGCGTACACAATCAAATGAATGTTACTTCTGTCGAAATCGACATAATCCAAAACGAATGTTGGTGATACCGCCGTGTACTGATGTTATAAAGAACAATATAAGCAAGAAATAATAGCAATGTGATATCCTCAAAATAAAACTTCCATACGCACATAAACAAATGGATAATGCTATATACATGCAAGCATTGAGCGATTTTTAGATAAAAAATAAATGTTGCAGTATTTGTTGTTGTTTTTTCCTAACAATTGGCTAATGATCTGTTATCGGCAATCAATCCATCTGTTCAAAACTTTCACACATTTGAAAACGTTTCCGTCTTGAGGATTATATGATAATATATTATATTATATGCAAATATGATAACCTTTTATGAACAACCACATACATTTCTAAAGCTGTTTTTAAATTTCTTGATATGATTGTTTCTATTTTGATGCGAAGAACAATGTTGATTTATTGTGTACACAATGTACACTCTTTTAACATAACGAAATACTAAGGAAAGTATTACTAACTCAATGACAGCATTGTTGTTCCACATTGTTATGATGTTTACGAAAGGAAAACGACTAAAAAACATTAGTGCATGTAAATTGTAATATTACAGTATGGCATATATGCAGCAAACAGTGAAATAAGACGTTATTGCATGCAACATCAGGTGTACTAGTTGACCTTTGCAAGCGGTTAAACAAACAAATGTGATGCTGCGCCGTTTCACACTATCAGAGATAAGAGATACTATTTTAGCACCAAAGATATGGTATGACATATTCTTTAATCAACTCAAAAATTTACTTTTTTTATAAAATGCAATCTATAATTTAATGTCCAATTACATTAATTGCTTTCTTTCTAGTGACTCTCCTTCAGTTACTACGACATTAAATTGGCGACCATAAACGATATCATATTGGCGGATCAGTCAGTTTGATTGACAAGTGGCGAGATATTAATATTACTGACGACATTCGTGTCCAGAAATTATTTCTAGTCGACTGCTCATTTCGTTGTTAGACCAGTCCAAACGTTTTTGCAATCATGCGTATGGGTTCTAAATTTAAAAATGCTTTTGTTTAGATTAACCACATGGTATTATGATGTTCCTAATAGTTGGATTCTTAGGACATAGTATTATGATCACAGCAACAAGTACATGAACACGCACATTTAAAGACATATGACACCACATTGGGCACTTAGTCAGAATAGCAAAAAATATAAAGTCATATGCATGTGCATTAAACACAAATATGCAAATTGAGGTTTACTCGCTAGTATGATAATGTTATCTAATGTTTTGCTTTTTGCAAAATTATAACACTATGAACTGACTTTAGGCATTTGGTGTAAGGTGGTCAAAACCTTACATGAGGAGATTGACGTTGAAAATGGTAAAAGATTACATGTTTACCCATCCAACGATATTTAAGAGTCACGATATAATGCAACAACATTAATATGCGCATTTATGGTATTTGCACATAATGTATGTGTTTGAGTACAATACATTGAAATGGCTATTTCCATTTAATATGTTTGTTATCGATCAACATTTTTGTCATGTCCAGAGGTTAAGTGAAGTGTCGTTATATCAGCAATACTGCATAACTGCATTTGTGCATTTTAATTGTACTGCATAAATATATTTCATAAGTGCGATTGTTCACCAAGGTAGAGCAATATTTCGTTTTGTCTGTATCAAATTTGTTTTTAAGTGTAACTTATCGTGTATACACGCTTTGGATAATGTGTTCACACATGTTTCCTGGTGTAAAAGGAAATACCTTTTTTGAGTACAATAAGGGTCCGTTTACCAAGGCTGAAGTATCAAGCCCGTGCCTATCGACAAAAATGTTGGCATGCTAAAATCGAATCAGTTGTAAGAAACTAGAACTACATATAAGCCACTTGAAATAATTTCGTTTAAAAACACTTGTAAATTTAATTATATGAATGTTCAAAGGCGCATAATTTGAATAAGAATCACGCTCTAAATGATATTTTGCAAGATCGTTCTTTCAGAATTAAGTTTAACTGGAGCCATGTTCAAATTTCCAAAGAATTAAAGAACACGTTTGCATCATTTCTCTAATTTCCATCTAAGATCGAATGATGAAGCAAATGACAAATCGATCTTAAAACAACTTCAGATACTTTTAATTCTGATATATAAAAGGAAAGCAATAATCTGTTTAATATCAAATATATGTATACTAGTAACATAGTTAAATAATATTGCATAATACGTTTGTTCACATAATGTCAATGTGACTTTGGCATTTTACTTCTTGATGTAAACATTATTATAGGTAATCATACGTCAGAACTAATTCGCCTTCTTATCTATTAGATTTTTAGAAATTGGACACAAATTTCACTTTACAGGAAGCTTTGACATTGACCTTTGATCTTATGACCTCATTGTTATCAGACGTCTTACCTTTCCGGCAAATCAAAGCATTATCAAGATAATATGCGGGAAAAAGATCATGATAAGTGCTTGTAAGCCTTTTCTTCGCCATATTTTATGTGTTTTTATTGATTAACATACGCTGCAGTTGGCTCCGTCGTTGTCTTCATAGTGGGAACAACCTCTTAACGGACTAAATAAAATGTGATCAACCTTGTTACTGCCTTGAGGAACTATTTCTTTTTAATTTTAGTGAGCTCACATGTTACGGAAGAGCGATTTTAACTGTTTAAAGCAAGTAGCCAAAAACTAAAGTTAGAGATGAAATCTTTAATTTTAGAAAATGACTAGTTATATGTCTTCAACTGTCGATTGATCAGTCATTGTCTACTTAGTTTAGTTCAAACCTATTTATTTTAGCTCGATTGCATAGCAAGTAATTCCTACTTATTTGAAATGCTCTCGAGTCCGTTTCCAGGGCCTAGAACCATTGTCTACTTCATTATACAAACCACGTAAAATAATTGTATTAATTGTATTGGTCAATTACATGTAATGACACGAGACAAATGATAAATATTGAATATCAATGCCAAACACGTTACCGAACGCCCTTGGTAATTGCAAAAAAAACAATTGAAAATTGTACTTTCACTTGTATTTAATCCTGATAAGAAATCATTGACACATGTGTTTGGTACTCGGCCACAACTTAGAACACAATAACATATATGAATGGAAGCATACACTGTATCCCCACTGATTTCATCACATAAACAATTAAACACATATTAGAGTGAATACAACATACATTTTTTTACTAAAAGTGAAGACGTGAGTTTAATATTTCTTCATAAATCTGCATACATGCTGAGTATGACGTATTACGAAGGTTGGTCGCTCAGTAGTGATTATTTTGTCATTACGTTACACAAGGGTTCCCTAATCATTGTTCAAAGGTTGAAGGAAAGTTCTCAAGGTTCTTGAGTACCTTAAACAGTGTACATATTACACACATCTTGATTTTGTTTGTATTATAAGTAAGATTTAGTCGCCACTGTAGTTGTTTCACACGAAAAAGATCAGATTCTAGCATCATATGGTCACTATTTTTTTTAAGGAAGTCCAGTCAGAGGGACATTCAAAAATACACACAAACGCACAGACGAACAGTACAACGTCTACATACATTTCATTATAAAAACATATGATACTAAATATTTATTTTTTATTATTTTTAGTTATTACATTTTAACACGCATTTGTTACGTAAGCGTGCACGCCAAATAAAAGCTTTCCACATTGCATGACCTCGAGAAATAAATATACATTGTATTCAATAGGAGCACTAGAACCTAATAATGCATTTTTCTATACTGAAAGGTACTCCACTCCCTGGAAGTCACAAAATAATGACAATTAAATGCCAGATAACTAGACATGTGTTCCATATTTGGTCGAGAAATTAGTAAATATATTTTATTCAAGAAAAAAATAGTCTAACCTTATTAAACTAAACAAGCGTAGAAACAAAGAAAATTGCTAAAGTATTTATGTTACAAAAATATATTTAATTGGTAGCCTGCACACACTAAATGTTGAAAAGATTAGTGCAAACAGGCTATTGGGCAGGATATATTTACGTCAAAACATCCTCAATATTTCAATTGCCGTGTGAAATCCATTGTCTTAGTACAGCAAACGTTAAAACTCCGAAAAGTGTATCAACCGAGATATAAGTCTTCTTATCAACCGCGTAAAAACGAACAGAATAACATGATTCAAACTGAGATCACCGCCATGAAATGACATCTCAAATTGCCTACAAAGAAATCGCCCGTCTAAAACGATCTCTATCAAATGTATTATACAGTTCTCATAATCGAAAGAGGTGAATATTTCTAAAGCGTTCATATTCACTTCTGGTTTAAACGACATTTAGCGATCGCCCCTCGGCGTGTTCTGGTTATATCATACATCCTATGCGTGTCAGGAACATTGATGCTTTTTATTAGGTACTATATTGAACAATCGACCTTTAGGGTGCGTTTATTGAAGTACTTTTTGTCAGTTTTGCCGAAACCCTGTTCAACGGTTTGCATTTCGACGATGTCAGTTTTTGAAGTTGCAAGTAGGTATTTTTATTCATTTTTGTAAGAAGGAACATCATTCTTTTAATTTGTGCAAGGCTTGCACATTTGATATATAAGACGGCAAGACAAATATTTTGAAAGTTGGCACTATCATAAAGAGACCCCGTGGGAATGGAAATTATTGTAACCATACCTGTACCTCTGCGGACAGAATAATGATGACATGAATGAAAGCAGGTAATGCTTAAATCGAATACTATAAACAAAATGTTAATGCACAGGTAGATTTAATAAATCAAATCTTTTTAAATGATTAGAGGATATGATTTAATGTGATTAGTATACAAAGAAAAGCAGTCAAATTATACAATTTATATAAATATTAAGCTAGCAATTTATGTACTTAAAATTGTCCATCAAACACGATTTAAGAAAGCTCGTAAATAAGATTAATTAACATAGCATACATTATCCTTCCCCCTTACAGCCTCTTAGGGCCGATATATGACAACATTGTGGATATGTTCGGGAAACGTTTTACTGCATACGTGCAAAAATAAATCGGTTGTAGTATTTACTATAACAAACGACAAAACCCCAGAAACTCAAACACATATATAGAAGCTTCAGTTGCTATGTTTATAATACTACGTTTGGTTCACATTATTATCGACGCATATTTTGTTTCCTTTCCGTGAGTTTTAATGAAGCATAAATTGTGTAGATCCTAATTGAGCTCAGTACAAGGACACTATAGTTAGGTATGACATAACTAAGTTTTAAAAGTGTAATATACATTAACACAAAATACAGTTGTTTTTCTGTTTCGTATCAACTGATATTTATTAAGTAAGTTGCACACGTTTGTTTATTGTGTATCGTATTCTTTATAGTATACTATGTTTAAATGTTAATAGTTCTTTATTGGGAATCTGTCAACAACAGGTATTTTACAAAACTGTTATTTAATATAAATGCTTTTAGTTTTTAGTTGTTTTCAATGCAATAGTGACCGTGATAATCATTGTCCGACGTCACCTTTGTCGGTGACTTATTCGGGAGGAGGGGGGTGGGGCGTTTATGCTCCATTAGATTGATAGTTGGTTTTATCGTTCTAGATATAGTGAAGTTTTAGCTGCAATCCGTCACGACACTTCAAGAAGTATCAAAGAACGTTACCAAATGCGTCTGTGCTCTGTAAAGATCACATGCTCTAGTTAAACGAGTTCGATATTGAACAAAGCATCAGATTACCATTAAGTAATTACGTTTTTGATTGATTCACAATTATACTTTACATACGCTCCGTCGAAGCTTATTTGGTTATATTGACAATACGAATTCTGAATGAGAACATAATATTTGATATGACATGTTATCTTACAATATTAAAACTTGGGATAGCAAATATCCATGTTTTGCATCGGATTTCGTAGCAGCAGCTTTAATACAACAGTTATATTACGATCCCACAATCAGGTTGAATTCCGTATTGATTTATTGTAGTTTGGTATCTTTTCATTTTAAGGACGTATCTTCTTAGCGGAAATCAACTTTAGGAGGAACGTGTCGCCCATCATCGTATGAAATTGATTACATGACTTAACGTTAAGTCATCTAAAATCCCACACTTTTAACAATAATATATGGTCCAGTGTTGATTGCGATTAAGATTGCGATTTAAGGTGATTAATCATGGATTTATATTTAAGAAATTTTGTTTAGTACATTTCTTTGAAAAAGACCCTTAAGAGATAGCTTGTGATTTAAAAATTAGATGCAAAATAATGAACTAACTGAACTAATATTGTACCTGTCACTACGGTTCGAATAATGACACAAACATATTACAACAACGGCTTCTTTGTCAGCGTATTTCCCTGGGGAACAAATAAATTAAACAGCACACGGCGTTCTTATGAATAAACCATCAACTTTCCCAACAAAATTAACGTTTAAGTTTAATGAGAATTCTGAAATTGGTGTTTAGTGAATTGGTAGAGCTAAAGGGCGTCTAACAACAACAGTTCGGCATCACACAATTTGTGTATACAATGCAAAATTAAAATATCAGATTTGATCTGAAAATTTACGTTTGACTTGGTTCTTTTCCCTGGTTGTTCTCCCCGTTAAGACTTACTGATATAACTATTAACTGTGTAATATATATATATATATATATATATATATATATATATATATATATATATATATATATATATATATATATATATATATATATATATATATATATATATATATATATAATATATATATATTATATATATATGCAATTTCCCCCTTACTTAATCTTTTTTGCGCGATTGCGATAACTTAGAAAGCCTACGGCTGATTTGAAACGCTTTCGATTCTGTTTTCTGGAACTAAAACCAGTACGCGGTGGCTATTGGGGAGACCTTAATAACACTCCAACCATAGGAATCAAACCCGTGTCCATATATTTGGAGATTGGTACATTGGAAAATTTGAAAATAACATCATCATTCAATAACAGTATCAACCATAAAGAACAAATTTAAATGTGTTCCGTTTCTTAATTCCTAATTTATCTTTTTAAGAAATTCATAAAACGATACCGATCGTAAAGAAACTTTATACATTAAAATAATATCTTAATTTAACATGTTTGGGCAACACAGCGTGGATATTTCATGTTATGTTATGTTTCACATTTTGTGTAGCGTTTTGAGTAACTCATTTACGTTTGAAAATAGTTCACTTTTTAATACTTATCCTCCTCGATATATGATATTAATTTTTTACTATTTTCATGCATATATACTAATATGTTTTTTTAAACTGGCAGTTTATCAAATTTGTTATGATGTATACTTTTGGATTTATATCCATATTTTCATATTCAACCGCCATTGATCGGCAACAGTATTATCGCTATTAATTAGAGACGTTGACACAGTTGCGTCAGCCATATTGATTAGCATATGCTAGCTTTAAGTCAAAAGAAGCGAGCGAACTTCTTTGAAAATCAAATGAAATGTAGATAAAGGCTTACTGATACATATTTGATGACTCGGCCAGCATTCACAAGAATTATATTTAAATATTCTGAAACCTTGCTCACATCTGAACATAAAACAACAGCATATATCACAAAGCAAAATATCAGCATGATAAAGCGTGTTTTTTTAATTTGATGTGTTAATTTTGAACGATAAAAACAGGTTGTGCGTTCCCTACATGTATGTAGAAGTGTAGACGTTTTGTTCTACAGAAAATGATTCAAATCAAGTAAAGCAAAACTCTTGTAGACCTAAAAACGATATAAACATGTTTGCGTACTTCGTGTGGAAATGTAGCCGTTCTGCTATACCGAAAATGATTCAAATCAAGTGCAGTAATACTTTTTGTAGACGTGAATGGTTAATAATGTGTGTATTGACTATTATATGTGTATTCTAAATAGAGACTACTCAACAGATTTAACGCATTAATAGTGAACAAATTCATAAACACATACTAGAAAATAATGATTTAAGAAAAGACCACCAATTGCATTTAAGCGGGAGATGCTAGTTTTTCATACAGGTTAGACTCTTTCAATTACATTATGTGTGTGATACATTGTAATAATATATCTAACATACGCACTACATGAATTATATTATAAATTAATTTTTAATAAGTTTGTTCTCAAAATATGTATAGCATTTGTAAGAAAACAATAATATAAATCCTTATTTTTTCGGGGCAAATCAAGTCAGTTCTATATTTTACATATATATTTATTGTGTTCATTTGCTTCCTTTGAGCAATGGATTGACACCATTGACCAGGTACTTGAAAAAGTCGTGAGCATACACTCGATTGTTGTCTTTATTTGCATTCGGTTCGCCCATGCACGTTTTGTACAATTTTAATGTTACTATCACTATACACTTTATAAGATACGCTTCTAGAACGTTTATTGATTTAAGATGTTTAACGATTCTTTAATATATTTGTAAACAAAAGGGTTATTACTCGCGAGTCATAACATGAACGAAATTTAAACTGAGAAATATTCTAAATGTGAATAATAATAAATTATATTTCATATAATGTTTTCTACACGAATCAATTAATATGTATACACTACATTTTTGCATTAATTTGATAATTGTAAATGTGCGGACCCTTACAGATTGTTTGTAGTAGACCATTTATTTATTATCAATGCACTTATGAGAACGGTCAATCTCCAATACTGTTTAGCAGTTTCACACTATTATATTTTTACAAAAGACTTGCCAAAAAATCAATTTAACATAAAAGGTCATTTCCAAAATAAGCTTAGCATTTCACAGTATCGAAATAATGCACAACACTTTCCAACAATTATTACCAATGATCTGAATGTGTTCTTTCTATGTTAGAACTCGTTGAATAAAACTATTTGAATACTGATGTCGATATAGATACATAGTTAAAAAAACAGGTTCAGTACGTGTTTGTGTTATATACAGGAATACAAGAATAGTTAAACTTGAATATAATGATAAATTTTAATATTACAAATTCTGATGTAAATACATAATTCATTATAAATTTTAGGCTTCACATAACACAATATTAAACGAAATATACCTAGTCGACGTTTTTATTTTT
This sequence comes from Dreissena polymorpha, assembly GCF_020536995.1. NCBI lineage: Eukaryota > Metazoa > Mollusca > Bivalvia > Myida > Dreissenidae > Dreissena > Dreissena polymorpha. The sequence goes on from NC_068360.1 coordinate 84,644,875, forward strand.
TATCGAGTGCTATACTTTCCTCAAAAACTTTATATCACAATCAAAACGTAAATACACAATATTATTGAATCGAAAATTAGATCTAAGATGAACAAATCAATCATTTAAGTATTGAGTAGATCTGAAGATGTCAAATGGACAATTGTGTATACAAATAGGGGTGGCCCCACCATGGATAAAACATGAACAAAGGTCGATGTTTCACTCTTATAACGACGTCACGGCGCACACGTACAGGAATATGACCGTGGGAGTTACGAATGCCAAAAATAAATACTTGTCTACGCGCTGGATAGTCTTTGAGTGGCGTAAGAAAATGCATTAATAAATAAATGAATGTCTCCATAAATATTAAATTATATTCTCTGTTATGACACAATGACAATATCGCTGTAAGCACAGGACAGTCACCCTTAATTCAAGCATATTTAGTCCATTATCCGTAGTTTCTGTCTGAGGCGTCCATGTGAAAGTTGAAGGCACAAAATTGACATTGGTGCAGAAGCTTTGAAATATTAATTCATCCGTAATTTTCGTCTTAGGCATCCATGTGAAGGTTACAATGAAAATACATTTATGCACTGCAGAAGCACTGAAACATTCACACAGTCTGTTCTAGGAATATATCATTGACGAATTACGTTTTTGAAGTACGAACAGATCCCCAAATCTGCAGAAATCAATAACACTTAAGAATGCGATCTGAATAGTCTAGCCCTGATAATATAACTTTCCGCTTATTTAAATTTCCTGTGAAGTTTTGATTAACATTGGCCGCTTTAACAATATATAACCAAAATGTGTATCGAATAATTTGCTTTTTAATTTAACTTTGCAATAACAAAAGTTGAGTTTGATGAAATGGTCTAACTGCATATGACAAATATACAGTTGGGTTACGGATTTTGTTCCGCAAATAAGGTGTTGCTTAGGGATGAATATTTTTGGGGATTAATTTCTAACAATCCGCTATTTTTAGGGATTAATCCCTAACGATCCCTTATAGGGATTTTTTGATTGAAAACGGATTATTTGGGATCGTTAGGGATGCTAGCACTCTGCGCATGCGTGCGGCTTAAGAGGCGGAGTTTTGAATGTGAGCTTTTGCTATGACTACGCATTCGTAGGGCTGAAAAGGCGGAGATATATTTGCGAGCTGTAACTCGCGATAATAACTGCGCCTTTTCGACCCTTCGCATGCGCAATACCTTAATGTATGAAAGCGACGATCCACAAATGAACAAAGATTAGAAACATCCATTCGGACCAATAGAAAATATTCGGAATGCGCAACGACATCAATCGAGCAGCCGCTAGTCTCACTCTGTTATCTGGCGTTATCATTCGCTATTGCAGCGTGTCTGCCCGCTTGATTCCAATACACAACATTTCATTACTTCGCACAAAAGAACTGAAAACATTTTAATCATGAACAAGCTTCGATATTTGAAGCAGCGTTGATAAATTTAACGTGATTTTTAAATAAAACATAATAGATTTGAAAACGTATGAGTCTCTGAACCAATATTAAATAATGAAACGTAATAATGGTATTTAAGTCCGAGTTAGCTTTTTTTTACAAGTACACCTTTCAATTGCCTTAAACCACGGAGCGTATATTGCATCTAGAATCCGTGCTTAAACTTAATTATTTCTTTTTGGAAATAATGATTTAAGAATTAATATAAGAGTGATCTCAAAATCTACAGTCTTTAACTTTAATAGTTTTGCGTGTATTAAATAACAATACTTTGAGAGATTATCGGCCGAGTTAGAGTATTTAAAGGCATGTAAATACATGCCATGAACATATACATGTACTTTTAAAGGTATTTTAAAATGCTAAAGACTAAGATTTTTTTATTTTTTTAACTTGAACAGTCTCAGAGATATTCATAACCGATGCATGCTTATCTTATTTAACTGGTAGTGGGACGAAACGACCATCACCCTTTGACCCTTACTGTAGTATATTCAATTTTATGCAAAAACTAATCATCCGATTCTATTGGTTTATGCGATATTTTACGGCTTTGCATACTTCAAATAAAATGGGTGTCAAAACATTCTTCGTTTGTTGTTTATTTTCAATGAAGTAATTATGTATACTTAATATAAACGCTTCAAATCGGTATAAAGTACGAACATGTCAGCCGTAAATCTAGATTCAAAAACGGTATGATATTTGCAAAAGTTAAAGTTATAACTCGCCGGGCTACCCAAATCAGAGGAAAAACATAATATAAGTTTATATATCTGAAAACTACGTAACGTAGGCTTTCTAATGATATATCATTTGTCAGAATCGGCCGAGAAATAAAAGTAAAATTAGAAAAAAAGACGTTAGTAGGTACATCAAAATAACATCGCGCTTCGATGTAGGCTAATCGATAGCTACTGGTCACGTGACTAAGTTACGACAAGCTTTTTGCCGATAAGGTTCCGTTTCATATTCGTGTCATCTAGAGACGGGCCGAAAAAAAATATTTATATTAAACTGTTCTTGTCATGTTTTCTATATTTCCTTAAATTATATATTTCTGTATTAATTTTTCCAAATAAAGTCTTAATTTCAGAATAAACTGTACAACAGGAAACATATATATTGATTTAAGTTTTGTTTATAACGTTAAATAATATTAGCAAAACAATAAACATTTTGAATACACAACTCTTCAAGGGTGTTTATTATTATGTTTGTGACACTACATGTCTACGTATGTGTTGATAAGATTATCACGAAAAGATGATTGAAATCTCGTCGCCGGGCGTGAACATCCAATATTACTAATCTTTGTTTATTTATAAATCTTTGTAAATGTATGACCTGTGAAAATTACACATATATTCATAACAATTCGGCGGAAAGTATGTACATAAATCAAGAGTTAAGCCCAAGTCTCACTGTTGTCGGTAGAGCCCCGGTCCATTCCGGTTTACAATCGCCGTTCGACCGGCGAGAACCGGGATAATTCATAGAACTTATTTAACGCGGTCACACTATTTCCCGGTGCCGCCCCGGTTGAAGCCGGTCAACAGCCCGGCTGAGTCCCGGTCAACCCCGGACTGGCTACGGTTTATCCCGGTTAAGCCCCGACAGAGCCCCTGATGTCGCCGGTTATGCCCCGGTTGAGCCCCGGTGAAAGCCGGCAGAGTCCCGGCAGAGCCACGGCAGCGTCACGGCAGAGCCCCGGTATACCGTAACTCCACCGGCACTCACCGGGGCTATACCGGCATTAGAACCCTTCAAAGCTACGGCAACGCCCCGGTTTAACCCCGGTCGTCGCCGGTAATACCCCGATGGAGCCCCGGTGGCGTCCCGGAAGAGCGCCGGTTAACTTATGTACCGTAGCTATACCACGGGTGTTATTCCAGAAACATCTAAAGTCATTTCTTAAATAATTTCACTTAAGTTCAAAATTACAAGTTTTGTATTTGTTTACTATATAAGGAATCACACGTTTCTTTTGGTATTCATAAAATAACATTGACATAATAATGTTATTTTGATGTAATTCTTGATGCCAAACTATTGCAATAGGAAATGAAACACTTAAGAAACTTTCCCAATTAAAGGATAAGAATAAAATTTAACTTAAGATGCTTCTGGAATACGATCCCAGGACTATGCCGGCATTCAGCGGGACGTTGCCGTAGCTATGCCGGGATCTGCATGGGCTTCGGTGGAGCTACGATGCCGTCCCGGTTGTTCCCGGTACCACGCCGGTCGTTGCCGGTCGTTTCCGGTCCTTCTCGGAGACTCCCGTTTTATTCCGGGGTATTAAACATTTTAATACTTTCCCGTTGGAGCCCCTGTTAATCCCGGTAGATGCCGGATCACGCAACGAGGCTCCGCCGGCGTCTTAGTGAGACTGGGCCTTTACGGTTTGAATAAACTGATCCCCGCCGATGCCCAAAGTGCACACAGGACGCCCCCAACGCCCATCAATTACGTTGAGTTGCTTAAATATGATAAATTTACAATTGTGAAACATTAACTTGTTTAAAGAAGCTGCTATTATCTGCAAGATTCATCCACCACCACCAATCAAGAGAAGTGTACATGACTTCACGTACTCCCCATACAATAATCGGAAATAAGGAATGATTCAGGTAAAACCGCGAGCGGGATACGCAACCCTAACTACATATGACTAAACAAATTTAACAGCTATACTTAAACGAAGTCAACATTTGACCAGTCACACCAAAACGAAAACATAAGTAATCGTAAAATATGAATATCTTTTAAAATCAAACGTTTATTACGTAAGCAAACAAGAAAGTATAATATTGACATTTAAAAATACCAATATTTCAATAATTATCTGGAAGTACTCTCCAGGAAGTGTGAGTCTCCGACATGAAACACATACCTTAAAAATCCACATTAACAAATATGGAGTAAAAGATTGATCAAAATAATCAAGAAAACTAAGCTGCTTCAGACTGAAATGAAAATACACCCATCGACTTGTTATGTTATAAAATCGACATACCGGTTCGGAACCCATTTTAAACTAATTTGCCGGTGCACAGAGCAGCGGATAATATGTCAGGTTACAAATAGATGTAAAATCCGGGGATGCTGGTTTTGACAACCGACGCATATATATATTTATGTATGAAAGGCTTCATGAACGTTAACGTCGCTCTTGGTTATCATAAAAATTCCCACTCACGGATTTCAGCCGTCATTGTTTACAATCAAGCATGTGCACGAGTACTGCTCTATAATATTTATATCAAGTCTGTATGAAACAATGTCGGTGAACATTTATCCGGTGTTAATTTTTGAAAATATGAAGGCGTTCATTAATTATGGATCTAAAACGTAGAATGAATCCGCATATAAAACACCGGGCGTATTGCATATTAGTTCGGAGACATGACTCCCAAGTGACCAACAACTCTTTCATATGTGAAAGAGATTAACACGAAATACCGACCCATCTATAATAAAATTTAGATGCGTACTTCAATAGTATAGTTTTATAGCATTTTATGTGGTGCAATATAAGTGTTTTCTTAATACACATATGAAAGAGCTGTTGGTCATTTGGGAGTCATGCTATGCTGCTTAAAGAACATATAGATGCATACCTTAATTTAGAATAAGCAAAATAAAACACTAGGTGTTTGCCAAGATTCATAAGAGTCAAATATATATGAGACGTAAGAGCGTATTCGTGCGCAGCGAGACTTGCTCATATAGAATTGAATCTCTTATTGCTTTTTTTCGAAATAATTTCATGTCTTCGAACTAATATGCAATTTGTCAGCAGGTGTTTTTTAATAATTGTACAGTAAAATGATTAATACCGTCAAATGTCTCATATTAAACACACTAAATGTTGGCGTTAAGCACGCGATAAAACATATAATAATAAAAAATAATAATATAACATTTAATAAAAAATATAACTATTAATTTCCTCAAGTGAAAATGTTTTCCAAAATATTCGCACCAACGCGGAATTTATTCACGACAATTATTTCGCATAAAACCTTATTACAGAGGAAAAAGCTGTTTATCATTTGGAATTCAGGTCACAAAATGTGCTTAAATGGAAGTAAGATCCATAAAGGTTAACCCGTTTTAATTCGGCATTAAATGAATTAAAAGACATAAAAACGCGTCGAGATAATAAAATAATCTTGATTTTTGTTATAAAGGCGCGAAAATCAGTATACGTTTTAATGAAAAATTACAAGGCAATGAATGCAAACTATGGGAAAGTATTGACCCAATGAGAGAAAAAAATACCTCAGATTACGACTCACGCATTGCGGTAAATGTGTTTTTAAAGTGCCAGAGTACGTTGTTTGATAAGTACGTATACAAAAAAAATTGGTGAGGCGGGGAAGGAGGAGGCGGGGCGTATATTTATAACCCGATACGGTAAATACGTGGAAGTTAATTACAAATAAAATGTAAATAAATAAAATTTACTTTTATTTAAAAAAAATTTTTTTTAATTGAATGTGGTTTGCTTTGAAAAATTTCAGGCCGTAGTAAACTTTTTTATTTAACAGTTCATATATACCTTTGCCATAAGGTGAAATTGTAAGTATGATTCTTAATCAAGTATCAATTTGAAATTAATACAAAAAACTATAGAATGAACAAAGAATGATTATTTGGTATTAAACTGTCCCGGCGATGTTCTCTATAATTCTGAACTGATTATTTCTTAATAAAATTTTCTAAATAAAACTTATAATTTGAAGATCAAACTGAAAACAGAAAGCATATATATTTATTATGCTTTCACTTACGGATACAAAATATATGAAATACATTTTGAATTCAAATCTGCGATAGAGACGCACACGCATTCTTTTCAATGTGGATGTCCCCATTTTTTATTAAAAGCGTTTTCTGGTATGGCTGTGAACCGCCATGCCGGTGACCGGCGATTGTGTTGATAAGATTATAACGATAAGATGCGTCATGTTTATCACTTGACTAAAATATCAGTTGCCGCAATGACACGAATCTTTGCTGCAGCACGGCAATTATTACGTTTAATCCAACTTGTACCGTGTGAAAAACACACACAGTTTCGTTTTTGATTCTTCTGTGTTAATAAAAACAAATTCTATGTTGAGTATACAAATGACATGTATTTTCGGCTATGAAACACTAAGCTGTATGCAGCTTTTAAATTGTTATATTGTGTGGGTGTGTTTGCAATTCAGACTTAATTTACAGGTCGTCGCTGAGTCTTCAAGACTACATGATGTGCTTTTTCAGGGGAAAATATTTAATTAAAGCTAAAGTAGGTAAAATTTACCTCGGCTGCCCGGGTGTTCGCCAAAGAATAATTTTTATCCAAACAGACCAGTGCGTGATGGCAAATGAAACATTAATGTGCACTGGTATACAATTAATAAATTGTTTTATGCATAAAACCGACAAAATTAAATCCTCATCTAAAAATAGTTGTCTACGCCCCGCCTACTCGTTTACGGCAGTGATTAACACCGCCTTTTCATCCGTATTCCCCGCTGACATCGACTGCGCAGAGATTAATTAATCCCTTGGAGAGATGACTTCAACCATTACGCTGAAATGCGATGCATTCAGCCCTTTTAGGGCTTAAATCACCGCAATTTATCCCTAAAAACACTGGAAAAGGTTTAATACAGATGAATTCGGATGAAACGGGGTGAAAACGGATTAATCCCTAAAATCGGCTGAATGAGGGTTATTTTTTAGGGATTCTAAAGAGATTTATCCTGGAACAAAATCCCTATCCCCACTGTACGTGCCATCCATACATTTGTGATGTTAGGCTGTTATTATTACGCCTTAAGGGGGTTTAAGTGAGTTCGTGTTTTTCCTTTTTTATATAGAGAATAATAGGTTAGTGTTGATTATAGATCAGGTTTATCATGCGAGGCTTAGAAAACAAAAAGCACGAGCCTTGGCGAGTGCTTTTTCGTTTTCGTGCCGAGCATGATAAACCTGATCTATAATCAACACTGACCTATTATTCTATTTATCTCACTTTTATTCAGTAAACTTTTTTTATTTAAACAAAATAAGTTTTCACGAGTGTTTGTCGTACTTTGATAATGACTGTAGTGTAACCAAGGTCAGTGTATTACTCCGCGTTCCAAAAATAACCGCTGATCAAATAATCATTTTTTAAAATCAGAATATCGTTCTGTAACAAAGTGTCGAGCGTTATTAATTACAATTTTAATCATATTGAATTGCAAATCTTTAAGTTTTATGATATCAATATGACATTAAGTTGTTATATACAAGGAACTACATTTGTTTACAACGTAGCCTAACACCACACACAATTCACTTTCGATATCAAACTATCGAGTCGATCACGAGGTGCACATTATTTGCTTCTTTGTTATAATATGTGGTTATTTCGTGACGAAATAACAAAGATTACTTGGATTTAAGCTAATTATATACATTAACATTTTGAATGTTGAAAGTGGCACCAAAGAATTGTGAGGCAAAGTTGTTCGAACGCTGGTGAACCGTGAAGTGACTGGGTGGGGCGAACATCAAGATCAACTTGTTCGACGGTAGACAGTGGTTGTCTAGGCTGCATTTCGGCCATAGTTTCGGTGCGTGAAGGTGTACAAGAGGAACTGTTGGATTGTTACATTTACTGGACTGAGCAAGAATGAACACTTTTGCAGCTGTTCAACAGATATGTTGGAATAATTGGTTAAGGACTGGACATTTTTGTGCCCTGTTATTGCCATGGTTTCAGTGGGTGGATATTTGTATTTCGAAATTTTTGGACCAGGAATTTGCGAACTGAGTGGTTCGTTATTCTCTTGTGCTTGAGAAAGCCGGAGTCTTTTGCCATGGCCTTCAGCATCTGACCTAACTTGTTGACACCCAATTGTTGACGCAAGAATCACCGGGATGCAGTGTCATTTGTGCGTATTGCCAGGTAGAAAAGATGCTTTGAAGAAAAATCAGATGGATGCATATCCGAGTACAGCTTGTAAATTAACACAGGATTTCTTGGTCCAGACTATTGTTTTCTACGGTCAAAGGGGAGCAACTCGCACTGACTTATTCAAAGGGGAGCAACAACAGAACCTATTTGCATAGTGTTAAATTTACCTAATACTTGAGGTTTTAATAAAAATAAATGACAAAAAAAACACGTTTTTTTGCTACTTTCCTTTGTTTTAAGGTCATTAAACTTTGACAAACATTTGAGATTGTTTTTATTATTGATGCACTTGGCAAACACAGGTGACGGGTGCGTGGGAAAAAGTAGTCCCGGTTCGGCAGTTGATGACGTCATTTCGTGCCATTGATTATAGCCTTGCCGTTGATTATAGATGAAATTTAATAAACGGGGCTTTAATCAACCGATTTCGCTGTAAAAGTGGGATAAATTACATTTGTCTGTTTTTAATATATCCGTTACCCCAAACCATATCTTAAACGCGCTTGATTAATTTATTGTATATTCTATTTTTATTTGCAAGTACAGTGGAAGTTCGCAATGTACAGCATCGATGAGGATCTTGCTTGTGGTCATATACATTATACTATGTAATTTAACCTTACATTAGTGTAAATCGTAAGTACACATTTAATTCATGTTATGTGTTTCTATTTGTGATGTAAATATTGTAGAAACCATGCTTTATAACATACGATTGAGCCGTGCTTTTGGAACACTGGACTGAATGCATGAGCCTTAATAAATATCTGGCATTAGTTTTCCCAGAGATCGATGGATTGTATTTTCAGTCTGAGACTTGATAAAATCGGCTTATTGTGACTAAAATGTATGAATGGAGTTTAAGGACTACAATTCGGACGTGGTGGTTTTTAAAACATTACAATATTTAATATGTTTAAAGCATCGAACGATTCCAAAACGTCTTTCGGATTGTGTGTTAGTCACGAATAATTGTTAACTTCGAAAGGAATATAATCACTCGCTCCGACATGATTACGGTTTCGTAAATCATGTTTTGGGTAGGAATGGTTTGTAATCGATACAAACGCTATCAAAAATAGTGTAGTTTTGAATAAATGTCCATAGAGTTTGGAAGAGCAGAAATAGACATTCATATCTTTGAAACTCTACGGTTATAAGAATTGGTTTACAGTTGTCATTGAGGAACGAAAATTGAGTTTTTGTTTTGCTGTTATTTTTTGGTCAAACTCTAATAATCACAATATCACAATCTCGATTCGTGTGTTTATATTTATTTTCATAATTTAAATACGAAAGTATTAAACAGAATTGGGTTAATGTGGAACTATTTTTTTGCATTTTATTATCGATAGTCATACGGTCGACAGAAATGTTATGACATGTTTGATATCCGACCAGAATATTTATTGTGTTATGTTTCTAAATTATTTGTCTTTGATAAAATGTGTAAACGACTTAGTCTAAATTGAAACATGATAATCGAAAAATTGTTGGTGCCGAGAGGTATACAGTTTATCCGGTTTGGCCCAAACTTGTTCTAAGCATCACCAAAAAAATCACCAGTAAACTTATAATCATAATTATACAAACACTTGTTAGCTGGTTGAGAGGTTTTTGACTCTGTAAACAACTGATAATGAAAGCTACTGTACATTATTGGGACTTCACGTAAATCTGAGTATGAATATATTTACTTTAAACCATGTGACTATGATAACGTCGAGTATATAAACTCGGTTAAGAATTGACCTATTAAGATTCTGAATAAGTTATAATTATTAGACTCAACGCATTGAACTCGATGTATGCTTAGTACCAATATAAGGTGCTGATTGTTTTTAAGTACAGCCATAATAACGTTAATTTTTAATTGCATCACTACATTTTATTACAATTTATAAATGTTATTTGTATTTGCACTTTATTGACATTTGCTCTTTTTGAATCTTACTGATGTATATTAATTGACACTGTCTGCAGTATAAAAATGTTCTATTAATTGATGTACATGTATAAGCATATTAACACAGTAAATTAACGTAAATTTTGACAGAGGACATGTCCTGAGTGAGACCACATCCGTGTGTAGTAGTTCTTAGGGATTTATATAATTAGAATAAAACCATATCACGTTCTTAGCTGGTAGTTTGAAGTTCCATCCCTATAATTTTTCAACACAAATCTTTGATTGACGTAGAACAAAACAATATATCATACGAATGTTAGTAAAATAAGTCATATCCTCACTAGTAACCTTATTCCACTCAATAGTTGGTAGGTTGCTTCTAAACGAGACGTAGTGACCTGAGTCTTTCTTCTAAATTTTATGTTTAAAACATAGAATAGAATGGTTGATCTTTTACATTTAATAATAACGAATACATGGTAATGGTATCCAATTCTTTGACCCCTGAAAGATACACCCACATCAGAGGAAATGAGAGACTCTTTGCTTGAAACAAACATTATTTTAATAATTGAGAACGAAGTTGCAATAAAGTGGGTGGGATACTGTATTTATTGGTAAAGTGCAACATTGTGCGAGATGAAGGCGAGTCTACGGTTTAGCTTGATCGAGCTGGGTCTCTTGCATCTATAGTCCAATTGAGTCTTCGATTTTACTGAACTATGTGTTATCTAAAGTTGGTGGTCTGTAAAAAGTACCAATTATAATTCGTTCATTTGATTGAGGTCGTATCTCCAACCTTTGCTTCAAGATTTGTTTTACCCTTTGAGTAAAATTACTACCAACTTGTACATATACAGCTATTCCGCTGTGTGAATCAGAAGTCTGCTCATCTCGGACGGGTATGCTTAAAGTAAAAGGCATACCATACTTGGAAGGAACATTCACATTCAAGGTATGTAATATAAAGTAGACTTTTAAATTTAGATACTTCTAATAATAACTAAATTCTGATAAAGCATTCCGTGTAAATAATAGACTGTCCGTATAAAACAACACGGTGAAGAAAAGAATATGTTCTGTTAATTTTAGGAGTGATATTTTAAATATCATATTCTTATATTATATATCACAGAAAGCGCCGATAACAGACTTCATACAGTCAATAAAAAGCTTTACTGGTCGGCGTGAAGTCAGGGCACACCAGTGGACAGTTGAATGTTTTGCTGATCGCACATGGTTTAAGAACGATGAATGCGCATGTCCATTTAACGGCTCATTATGGCACCATCTTACAGCCACACTGTCCGCATGTTTAGTTTCTTTACGAGCTTGGCAAAATAAATGGCTGCGTGAACGCGTTAGGTCCTCATTTATATACATACCTCGGTGACCACAGGAATTTAGCTTAGGTTCCTGTAACAGGAGTTTCGTGCGCATTCTCAACGGAGCTTTTTAGTAATAATGTATCTCGGACGCGATTTGTTGGAGCCGGAACCCAGGCGCATTGTTTTGATGAGTCTATGACTTTTGTCGATCTCCGCTCTGTTAAGATCAACACCAAGAACCTATGGTCGAGTACCATATCGAAAGGTTTTTAGTCGCACTCTTCGTTTATACAGGACAACAGATGTAGGTTTGACGGCCGTTTTATTTGGTCGTGTCCATCTTGGTTTCTAGTACAGCCATCCTGTATTTTAGAAATAAATCTGGAGTTCCGTAACTTGTTCTTTATGTCCGACTAGGGCACCATCAACTATGGTGATAACTTGAGACTTCAGTTAACCCTGTATAGTTACTTTCGCTAACTAACAGATTTTGTCAAGAACCGCCTGTGTAAATAATGACTCACATATTGTTTCAACATTTCCGTAAATGTTTTTTCTATTAATTCGCTGTTACGATTTCGTCGATGTCGATTTCTATTGATCTGTAGCTTTAATCGGGGCTAAGGAAAATCATTTGAATTCAGTTTTAGCTGATTGAGTGGTTGCTTAAGTTGTTGGATTCATAGCGTACCGTCATTTTTATTATATATAATCGATAGTTACAGAGCCTGTGAACGGCTCGAAAACTATGTTCGGTTTCAGAAGTGGCTAGTATACCACACCTTTCCGTGAATGTCTCGAAAACTATATTCGGTTTCAGAAGTGGCTAGTATACCACACCCTTTGTGCTATTTACGCTGTGTTGACAACACTAACTTCCGACGCGTATTATAAAAGTCAGTGGAATATTTTTAACACAGTCATCAAATATGTACCTGAGCTTTAAGAAATGACCATAGATGTAATAAAAACAAACAGTTTCACACAAAACATGGTTACCGTTGCTATGACTTGGTTTTAAATTTCCAATAAATAGTCTGGCTAAAGCCAACAGTGACCACCTAAACCACCAGTATTCACGGCGAGTTAAATACTTTCATTCCAAAGTGCTATACTTAAATAAATATTGTTACATATAATGCTTTATTACACATGATAGATGGCGGTGTGCTTAAACCAGTCGTGCGAGAACCTTTCTAGACGTATTTAGCGAATGTAAGGTCTGGACGCTTTTAAATATATATTTAACCTGTAATGTGGTTCTTTCATATGACATATCATGTAGGATATAGATAGAGAGAAAAGCAACCGTATAATTCAACTGGCGGTCCAATTTATTGTTACATAAAGTTATAACTAAGTATTGATAGGTATTGTTATAATAAAAACATTGCCAAGTGTTGGGCTGTGAAAGATAACCACCTTAATCCAGATATTTTATATTGCAAGACCACCTCAAACAAACTGTACATACGACAGTCTCTATGAGCTCAAAATAATGGTAAAAAAAACAATGAACAAATAACATTTTGTTAAAATACAGTTATTAAACCATTATTGCTTAACACTGTATCTGATAGTTTTCGTTGTGCATTTATGGTTAGTTCAAAAATATGTATTGTTGTTGTTAAATAAATAGTATATGCATGGATTAACGTCAATGTGAACATCTGAAAGACAAAAGGTAGGTGACCTTATATGAAATTAAACCATGGGTGTCATTTTGCAATTGCTGTGTTGTCTGATTTGATGCTTATGTCCGTCCTTCTCGAACTCTAATCTAAATAAAATTATATTGTGCATCTCAGTTTCTCACTATTTCTGCCTATGGGGCCTAGTTAATGAACATAAATTGTGTAATAAATGACATCTAAAAGTGAACAAGTTCTTTTCCAATATCATATGTGAGAGACAGTACATTCCCTTTGGACTCTTAATTAAATAAGTAAACGTGTTCGCCATATCATCACGATATTCAAGAACGAACATAATTATAGATACATCCCCATTCGATTAACGAAATATGTTTCTCGGTGGCAACATATTTACATTTATAATGCAAGAGATGTTTTGCGGTAACAAATGATAGTAAGTTGATAATAAATTCGGGTTCTTTTTTGCTTAAACTAAGTGTGTCTAGTACTGTCATAGTTCAATGTGGTATAAAAAAGCAGGCGCTACCTAAAACATCATTCTTCTACTAAATACTGATTACAAGTCTGTCATGCAAATGCTTTTTCATTTGACTATGCTGCCAACATCCAGTTTACCGCATATCTAATTATCTAATACATATATGTGTTCAGTGCTGCGCCTTCCAAATTACATAAACATTATTATTCTAAAGACGATTAGAAACATAGCTTAATGTGAAATCGTTCGATGTTTTTTACTCCTTTTTTTAGTCTTGCGAAATGTTCAATTCTTCAGTGTGATATAATGTATGATATTTGTATAAATAGTTTAAGAATAATGTTTTAAATGTTTGTTACATAACGGATGCAAATATCACTGTCATTTTATTTCAGTTGAGGCCATTCAGTATTAAATTGCCACAGACGCAGGACCTGACTAGTGTTGCTTGCATCTGGATGTGAATTTTAATTCGAAATTGCCATATCAAAAGACTTTTTACTCAAATGCACGGCTGTTTAACATCATACTAAGCTGTTTGGTTAAAGATGATGAATCCATATTTAAAGATAATTATAAAGTAACAATAAATAAATTTGGTTACGTTTTCAATCATGAAAGCTATGGAATGTATAACAAATATGTAAATAATATTAAGCGGCATTTGTATACACTCAAGATCTACCAACGTTTATGTTCGTGGTCCAAATATTATTTCTTTTTTCGCGACTGCAATAATGTCTTATATGAAGCCAACGCCGGAAATTATATAGAATGGTTGGGATATCGTGGTGTCTTTGTTTACGGACATTAGATATATTCGAAGCACATGACCTGTCGAAGAGGTTAGTTTATTTGTATAGGTAAGTATGACCCTATGTGTATTGGCGCCATGCATTGTTGATACTCACATATGTGAGCAGTTGATTGGCGAATTGATAAAGAAACAATAAGGTTCAACGTATCGAGTGCTGTTTTAATGGTATTATGAAAAATATTATTGTATCATACAACGGCATTGATATCTGCCTGAAATAACGTTGCCTGATTTATTATTTTATATCATGGTCAACAGGAAATTTTTATATCAGTCATGTGCGGAGGATGTCATATTACTCGGAATCAACTATAAAGTAATCATTTTTAATCAAATCAAATCAGATTCAACCAAAAAATTATTTTGATACCAAGATGTAATGCTTTTTTTAATGCAACAAAAAGAGCAAAAATCATTGTTTTAACAAATATTTAGCGCACGTGCTGATGACGTCATTATTAACATGTCAAACGACAAAAGCCATATTATTTTCTGCTTAAACTGAAGCTTTTTAGCGATTTTTTTATTATTTCTTTAAATCGGGGACGTAGAGGTATGATAAGCATAAAAACAGGTTACTGCCTGATCTGATATCAGGCAAGCCTCGCCGTTATAATATTATAAGCCTTGCGTGATATATGACACAAAGATAAGGCAGTAACCTGTTATTCTATATGACCTACTATTGTTGTTAATTTCTTAGTTTCTCCAAACAGTAAACTGATGCACATGTATCGCTAGATCTGTACAAGTGTTTACACTATACAACGACATTGCCTTTTAGTAATTTTACCTGTGTTAGGAATAATTATATATTTATAATAATGTAACGCATCAATTTCTACGACAAATGAAATACATGAAAACGATATGATAATCCACATCACATATTACATAGTAAGAAATATAAAACGATGATAACTTCCTGTTACTATCCATCAAAAACGAAAGAACAATGGGCAATTGTTCAGAATCAAACCGTTTGAATCACGTTTGTATCAACTGTGACAGCATGGGCCATAATACATTATTCATTAAAAGAAACATACGAAAACCTACACAATTAATTGATTATGCCTTTTGATGTTGATTGTTATAACAAAGAGCATCAAAACGAGCAATGAACACATTTACTAGGATTGTTGATGTGTATGCTGTTTCGTACCTTAGGATAATTGCTGTTTTGTCAAGGAGTCATCCGTTTCAGAGTGTCTTATTATCGAGATGCATCTCGAAACTCAACTTATCGTCTGTTATATAAGTAGGCAAACTAATGTACAAGACATAAGCAATTAAATTAAGTCATCGCTGTCAAATTGAAAATAAATCACTAATATACGAGTCAATTACTCAATACTGTCGCATGCGTGTTGTCGTAGTTTTTAGTTAACTCCGTTCTTGTTGAAATAAGTATGGGCTTTCGTCGAATTTACAGAAATGAAGGTCAGAAAAATCGGCTATCTTTCTTGTGTTGTTATTTATATACAATTTAAAGTAAAATTTCAAAAAGAAATTCATCAAATTTAAATAGACATCATCATTAATAGACAATAATAGAAATACTCTCTTGTTTGGTTATCGTTCGCCCCATAAAACTAGTCAAAATTTAAACAGGCCATTTGACATCCTGTATAATATTGATATTCCATTAAAACTACACTTCAATTATCATTTTAATGTGTGTGGTATCGTTTGAAAAGTAAAGTTCAAGTACAACTATGATGTCATGTTTTCAATACGTTTTCAAAAAGGCGCCTACAATGTCATCTCATATTGAACGTTTTAATTAATGAATTAAATTTAAATTTTGTATTTTTGTATTTACTACCGTTTTGATCGACAGAAGAAAACGCTATGCAGAGTTGTCTTAATAAGAGTTTACTGAAGAAGGCCTTTGGCCGAAATATTTAATAAAATAGTAAATGGTTGAAGTTTAAATTAAGAATTGGAAAGTACATTCGTTAAATCTTGTATTTATCGCGTTTTTCAGTTTCGGGAGTGTTCTTCAAATATTGGTCGAGTTTTTAAATTGCTTGTCTATTCTTACGATTTATTGTGTTAGCCAACTTACCTGATTTTCGTCCAATACTATTAAGTCAATTAATTAGATTTTAATTTTGCCAGTATTCCAACGAACTCGTGCTCTTGCAAAAGATTGCGAGTGTCTTTTGAGATTTGTCGTTTGCTAATCTGATAAAGTTTACTGTTACAGGAAAGTGTTTTACAGTTAGTCCATATATCTCACTAATAATGAAACGGACTAGGTTTTTGTTGGTAATGACAAATCCTGTTTTTCGAGATTTATTTTTACTATGTAAAATCGGAATGAAGTTCTGCATATATACTTTGTTTTAATTAAAACGTACATTTCCGTTGCCTAAAACAGCAAGATGTTCAGCAGTGAAGGTCAGTGGCATTTTCCAAAATGTTTAGCAGTAAAGGTCAGTGGCATATTCCAGCGGTAATACAATTTGCAATACATAATTGATTCACCTACAAATCTGACGGGCATTTACGTTGTGTCTGAACAAATCGATTTAGCGTACGAACAATGTGTTTCTCGACAATAATCCTTTCGGGGACATGTTATGTCATCGGCTTTCGTGAAGTCACAAACATCTACTAAAAAAGAGAGCATATCATATTTACTGAATGATATTTTAAATGGTGGAGTATAGAGATTTTCGAAAGTATTAAATTAATCACCGAACTTTCCAAGTGTCTTGAAACACTCTTGAAGTAAGCCTACACATATACAGGTCATAACAAAATTATCCAATGTATCATATTATGAAACTTGTGTCTGTTGCACTTATTCCTGCCCTCATGCAATGATATGTATTGCATAGACAATGGAAACACGTTTGTCTAATGCTTGCGCAAAATGAGTTATTTTATAACAAAACGGTATGAATACTTTTGTATAAATTTATTGTGTTTAAAACTGTCCTGGTTTATATTTTTATTTGAGTTTCTGATGAATGCAATTAAAACATAGCTCTGCTTTAAAAAGTACTTTTCGCGATGCTCTGTACTAAAGTAAATGTTCTATTCTAAATGCACAACTTTAATAAATAGGATGTTAAAACACCTGCACTTTTGTTTGAATGTGACACAGATTTTAAATACGTTTAGTTTCAACGGAAGACAAATAAGATGAGCTTATTGATTGAAAAACTGGTAAGATGCAACACGGATCACAACGTCTAGACGGGATAAATACGTACTATAATGATGTATATCTCTAGTTGATCGTTCAAAGATCATTGCCACGACCATTTATATTTTTTAATAATGCTTTGTGGTATGTTTGTCCTGAATTGTATAGATAAAAGGTCGTTTACCGTAGTTGAATCTATAATAGAGTTTGTCCCATTATTTTTTGGAGTTTCATTCTCATATTCAATTCGTCTATTGAGCATTGATTTTCTATGTAATGTTTCTGCTTATGTAGACTCACTCGTTGTAATTGTTATTAATATTTTGCTTAAACAACTGTTGATAAGCATGTGAGAGATATTAAAATACGTATTACATACTGATTAACTTAACGTGCAAACAACTGATACCAACGAATAAACAGTTTTATTAAAGGGACGGCAGCCAATATTCACACCATTCGTTTCGTTACTTGACATAATAAAACAGAACTTTTCGGTTCTTTCCGATAATTGTAATACGTTTCAAATATTATAACGTACTATCAAAAGTGTCACAATAAATAACCGTGTTACAAGATCAAAGTATTGAACGAAGCAATACAGATGCATACATTAAATAGGTTAATATATTAATGTTATTGCGCCATCTTTAAATTCAACAAGTGGGATGTTACCTTAGCTAAGACAATTATAATTGGTAAGAGCAATTCAATAGCCTATCACTGATCAGCATCAAAAATATCTTGTCAAATTCGCTAAAGCATCAACATAAGTATTTCCTATTGAAATATGCAATTGGTACTAACACATCTTGAATCATATGAATAAACACAATGAAATGGTTCTGTTTCAAACATCAGCTACCGACTTTGTTATTCGAAGTGAAAGACCACTTTGCAATTTATATTTTTTAAAACTTACCAACACAAATACCTAGTTGCAAAATACGCCCGTGTACCTATGATACGCCTGGATCACAGTGATAAGAAAAGCGGTTTGTGAACTAATCCGCTAATTTAGAGTGATGGTTAAGGCTTCTTGGTGAAGTGCGTAAACATCAATATACACGATACCATAGGACGTTTGTTGTTGTCCTCTTGTGTGGTTAACTTTATCACGCATATTAACAAATTGATACTGCAAGTTTTACACTAGCATTTAGTGAGTTTATCACATATATAAAAACTAGGGATGGCAACGAATACTGATTTCGGTATTCGAATATTCGGTCACCCTTCCGAACGAATATTCGGATATTCGGTCAACATCCTGTTGGAAAAAAGTCAACTTTGTTTACCGTACCATTACTCCATGAATTCTACTTTCGTTTTTACCGGAAGTTCACCGGAAGTGACTAAATATTGACACAGCGTTGCCGTCGCTAATTCGAAGCTGATTTTGTTGATTACTTTTTATTGTTAAAATTGAATGACAAAAACTGTTTTTAAACTATTAATATCGTACATCAACAATAGAACGAGAAACATAATATCACATGACGACAAAATAATTACATGACAAAACAGTTAGATCTACATATAATTAAAGCTGAACTTAAACGACTTATTAACATAGCCACAACACACTTTGAACCTGTTTAACAGACTAAACAGTCAGTCTTTTAAAGTTGCCACGTTTAAAAGACACTTGGATCGGCGACTTCTTATCGGATGATGTCGTGAAATACTTCCAAGCAGCGGAAGGCGTAGGTGGTATTTTGCTTGGACAGATATTTACTTTATGCGTGTAGCAATTATAATATTTTCAGTTAAATGAGGGTGCAATACCAAAAACATTTCTTTAAGTATAATACCTGATTGAATATTGAGTAATTAATTAATGTTTGGACCATACGATACGCAAATACTCATTAGAGGTTGAGTAAATTATTTTTTAAAAGCTTTTTTGATTGGACAACATGATTATAACCATACGATCTGTTTTGTTTTTCACACCAAGTCGGCTCTTTCTTTACTCATTTAATCTTTGATCATTTTAAATGTAATTCGAGTTATTAGATCAAGACGGGTCGGTGTTTTAATTGCCATACGGTCTTATTTGTTTTTTTACACAAAGTTGGCTTTTCCTTTACTAATTTTATCTTTGATAATTTTAAATGTAATTCGAGGCATTGGATCAAGTGCAGGTCGGTGTTTTGATTGCCGACGCTATGTTCACCTATCATAATTTTGACACAAAGTATCTGGCTTTGTTAGCTGGATTTATGACTGGTATACTGTCATCACCATAGCGACGCATTATCGCGCCAACCGGAATAAACATTATGACACGAGGAACAACTTTTTCTGACAATGTTTGAAGCAAATTTTACGAATACAAAGTCTTTGAAACTACTCGATTTTTTATTTTTTCTTCCGAATATTCGATTCGGAAAACAGTATCCGAATATTCGGTCCGGGACCGAATATTCGGATATTCGGATATTCGTTGACATCCCTAATAAAAACAGATACAGTAATCGATTGAAACAATGTGAACATAAACTGCAAACAAATGTAATGTAAAATAGTGTTTTTCATAATATACTTAGGATGTTAAAAGAAGACACCTAAACAAAACATATGTTATCAACATTTGCGAATAATATATTAACAAACAAACATCTGCAATAATTTACAAAAGATAATCAATACAATTGGTTAAACATATTTGTGCGAAAATGAAAGCAAAACAGACAAATCATAACTGGGGATGCATTTTATGAAGATGTTTTACTAAGTTGAGTATGTTTAAGCATACACACATTGCCATATTTAAGCGCTTAAGCTCTTTTTAGATTTGTGTTGAAATTGAGCAAATTATTATTTGCGGCACATTGGATGGGGCAAGTTTGCATTCATTTTCAAACAACGATAATGCAGAAGTAATAACACTCGTATATTTAAGTAAATAAATTAAAACGAAGCATTTATGTTTTTACGAAATGCAAATCGGTTCACACAATTCATCTGCATTTTATTTTCAGGACAGCAATTTGAAATTTTGCTTGTTTGCCATAAGGAGTTAATAATGTAAACACGGTTATGAAAGGTATCAACACAATATACTATCATCACTGGAGTTGTGGGAAAAGTCAATGCCAAACAGTTTAGAAGTTGACATGACCACATTAAAACAAACGACCTTCAAGAAACAATAGATCAGTAATGTCTATCCCATGGATAATGTAGTAGTTCACAATCTCGCATTATGGCATACGACTTTCCAACAACAATTTGTCCTGACCAAAACGTTTTTATTGAACTTTATATATATTATTAGTTGAATAGTGGTGGCGTCATAAAAATACATTTTATGAACATGTTCATTAATAATTGGATTCTTTATATAAATATAAAACAGAAACTAATAATGGATTTTATTATGAAACGTAGAGTGTAGCAAAATATTGAGCTGTAATTTCGGACAACAATTGTCAGCTTTGGAAGAATTTACAGCTACAAGTAAAATACGTTCAGTTGTGAACTTTAATTGGATCAAATATAGATTGTTGACGTTTGTTTTGCAATCTGGTACTTGTCTTGTTGTCTTAAATTACAAGCATATATGAATACATTAATGTCTCCATACAGACCGAATTATATTATCGGTCAAAGTATAATGTCGATATCCATATTTTAAATTATTTCTTTAGTAGGAGGGTTGTAACCATAAATTATAAAATGTTGGCAAACACTTTCTTAAGTAAATCATTTTTAAATTTCGTCCGTTAAGATTTAAAGAAAAAAGGAACATTCAGATTTAATAAAATGAAGTCACATTCATTACTCGTAAACGCTTTTTTCCTTTAGAGTGTTAAAATTCACTATCGATCTTTGATTTTTCAAATATTACTTTAAAAAAGTATATAATGGAAAAACTTAAACTAAAATCACTTATGATTATAACACACAAATACACATCCCCACACACAAAAATGTGCATGTGTGTGTGTGTGATAAAGGTTATTTTCCAGAGACTTGGAGAGAATAATATATTGTTCCCTTGCATAAACACGGGAATATAGACCACCCGAGTTAAACAAGAGGAATTACACTGTTGAGTCCTATAAGACAATTATTGAGTAAATAAATAATAGTCGATTGAGCATAAAGAGGTGTAGAAATCATGTGTTCATACAAGCTCAAGCCGGATAACGAAAGGGTATGGGGCACGTTGATATTATATTGTAATGCATGGTATTATTACGCATGTTTTAAACAAAATAAAAAAAAATCCACATCATTGGTCTACGTAATAAAGGCATTATACTTTATAATAAGATATATCATATGGTGCACATTGATACAATTATTGGTAAGAAGTGAACATTTGAATGTAGCACGATCCATGTACACTGTTCTTAAATCGAAAATATCGCGTATTTATTAGATTCGTTTATATGCTGGTTATGAGTAAGACGCGGTAAATTTGTATCGCCATTTTTGTTTTCGGTCTATGTAAATGATACTTGAAAACGGATTAGCTTTATAAGAGCAGTATTGTATCAAACGGAAGCTATGTGTTAATGTGAATACAAAAGAAAATGCTAATTGTTTAAAAAAAAAGGTGGACAGTATAAAAAAAGATAAGTTTTATTATCAAGGACACGTTCAATCGCACATTCTCGGCCCTTTCCGTCAAACATCGGATTAGTACCTCGAAGGAGATAGTATGAATACACATTTTGGAAGCGGTATTGCGGTCTACCTACGCGGGCCTACGCGAATCAAAATTACATAGTAAAAACAAACATGGCCATCGTTGTTAATGTGTTTGTTGTTGTAACATTCTTAGAATGGTATCACCCGGGCGGACTTCATTCAACCCGTATTTCTCCCGAGTCCGATTATGATAATCTGCGAGGGGTACCGAATGGGACACGTTGTCGAAGTACGGAATAATTATCATACCTACGTATAGTATTTACCTATGGAGGTTCTTTTTTCATTTACAAATTACGCATTTTCATAAAAGGCTTTAAAAGCCATTTACACACTGAAATTATTTTTATTTAAATACCCAAATATATCAGTAATATCATAGAATCGTGCGTTTTGATAAACTTAATGAACCTATTCAAAGCTTTCGTTGTGAAAAAAGGGGCTTACTGTAAATAAGAGTGATCAAATTGCAATAACACATACATGATACTGTTAACAAGTGTAAGTTGTGAGGTCGAAAATACAAAATGATTTCGTAAACAGAGATTTAATTATTATTTAGAAGATTGAAATTATGTTTACATTCAAATGTAAAACAGTGAATTCAGTTACATGCTTTTCTGAACACGTTTGATTTCAATCTATACACATTCTTAAGCCGATTAATAATTCATAAACACAGCGATTTGTAAAATACTTAATATTCTATTCGTAAGTTTTATTTATATCTTATATTTAGCAAACATCACTGGCATCTCATTCTTGTTGATGCAAAAACGAAATTAATGAGAATTTTATTATTTGACTTTATAGAAGAATGTTATATATCTGTCATTGTATCATCAAGCATTGCTTTTATATAGATATAACAAATTTGTGATAGCTCAAATCTAAACAATAATGCATACTTAGAAAAATAATAATACAGCATTGTTTTCAAACTAAAAAATCGCTAAAAATATAGTTAATTGTATTATACAGTGTGAATGACTCAATATGATGAACAACTCCTTCTTACACTTTCATGAATTCGCAGTTTTTGAAAGTTTGAAAGTTTGTCTTGTTGCCATTCTTCGCAAGTTTAATCCAAGTAAAAAGGAATTCATTCAACGATTTCATCTAGAAAAAAACAGTACCCGACGATTTCAAAGAAAGTAACACTCTCATTGAAAACAAATGTCGTTCAGTTTTTCAAACAACACGTGTAAGAGGATAGGGGAAAAACGGAAGCAAACAGTGCATTGGTAAGTCGAAAGTCTAACGAAACAAACACTATTTACTCTATCTCTGTACTTTGTTAGGCTATAAACGTTTGAAAACAGCAATGTTAAACTTTTTGCAAATGTGTTTATAAAACGCTGTAGAAGATGTTATGTTTTTTTGCCAGTTATATTGTAGAATTTGATTGGTCGAAACATGTTTATACCGAATTAATCGTAAAAATCAATTAATAATGTGTTATATGTGTAATTCAATTTTTCATATATTATGTCTGTGTTTGTAGATTGATTTGTACCAATCTTCTCAAAGTATACTGTTATATGGAATTTTATACCTTTGCAAAAATAATCTTGAATTAATTGTTAAACTATACAATTCACTAATAATACAATTCGCTTGTACTGTTCTGGAAATAAATAAAAAAACGCTTTAATTATATATATTGAATCATGGTTTATGAAAAAGATAAACATGAATGATGGAAAAACAAGTGGCCCCATCGCGATGACTTAATGAATATATGCTATATATCAATAAAAGAAAAAACGTTTACATTTATTGCAACCAACGAGAACGTCAACAGAAAACGTTAATGACATTTTATTACAGCTTTCACACAATTGTAAACACGCTAGTGGTCTGTAGACACATTTAACGTATATTTGCTCTTTTTTCTGAACGTACCGATTAAGCATAAGGACAAAGTGTCTCTTGTATTTCTCGACCAATGGTCCTCCCGGAGACATGTTATTGGCTTTCATTAAGTAACCACAATCTCAAAAGCCACCACACAACCTACACAGTGTTAGCTAAATATAATCGAAAATTGCCCAAACAATAACGTAAATAAACTTTAATGGGTTTAAGACAGCGATAAATATTGCTCATTAAATGTAAACATTTAAGTTTCAAGCTTCGAAATATGTCATTCTGAAACAAAGATGGCATATTTCGTTTGTTTATTCTTTGCGTTGAGCTTCTAAGGATTGACATCATAGTATTTGCTTGATAAGGTATTTTTCGCTGTGCTCTGTACAAACCGCTCATACGATTTGTGTTCCAATCTAATTTATGATAATTAGATGACACCACACCTGCTGTTTAATATGACCACAATAAATTTTATGTTATATTTCACTGAATGGCAAAACACAGTAGTTTATTATGTTAATCGGATATGGTCCAACACAAAACACAACGATGTAAACACTTAATGTATTTGTATTGTAAAATGCATTTCATCAGACTTGAATACCATTTATTGAGATAAGGTGTGCATATATTTAAAATGCGCAAAGCCTAGACGAAATCATTATTTTATATATTTACCTACAAACCAAAACAAACGTTTAAAGACGATGGCCTCAGCAAATCATGGTCCTCTTCATAATCAACAACAACATTAACTTATAACAACAGCTAAAGCAGCTGTATAAGCATTGTCCATTGAAATATGCAATTAACACTTAACCATCTAAAATCACATGAATAAAATAACCATGACAGGGTTCTTTTTTTAACTGCATCTACCGAATTGTTTCTCTAAGTGACGGCTACTTTGCAATTCATATTTGTAACAACATACCGAATAATTATCTCGCTGCAAAAAAGTCAACGTTAACATGAGAATCAACGGTTGAACTAGTGTTACAAATATGAGTTTGCACTAATCCGCGTATAATTCAATGTAATGATGTAGGCTCTGTGCTTTAATACGTACATATTCACATGGAAGTTGTCTCTGCCTATATTAACAATATTCAACATGTTTACAGATACTCAACTTAGCGGGAAAATGTGTTTGCGTTGTTTTGTTAAACTGTCATTATGTAATTCAAATTTAAGTTTTTCATAAGTTTATTCATTGAGCAAAAGAAAACAAACTTACAAATACTATGTTTTAAGCGTTTCAGAATAATATGGTAACATAAAACCATAAAAAATTGAGAAAAAGTCTTACAACATGGGCTAGAATATATTACAAATACCAGGGTAACAGCTAAAATATTTTCGTCACGCTAAAAAAGTGTTCATCTTTCCGGTTAATGAGTATTTTTCAAAACGCTCACGACGATTGTTAGTATAGGACACTACACTTAGTCATCAATGCTAGTATTGCAATGGCATAAATAACATTAACACTGCATTAATATGCACCATTACTGTAACTATTCCTAACGAATGTGTAATGGCGTGCATTCGTTATCGCCCAGAACAGGAAAATGAAGCTGATTAAATGGAAATAACGAATAGAGAACATATAAAATTTTCATTTTTAGTTCTACAAACAACTTTGACCTAGTAAGTGTGTTCGCTGTTAATGAGACTTTCAGCCAAATGGAAAAGCTTCCGAACATATAGGATAGGAAAACATTCGGTATGCAGGCTAGAGGTATTCTGCTTTAATACAGCCCAAACACGAATGAGGTTCAAATGTTCAAATACTCAGACGCGTTGCTTGGAAACCGATATCTGACAAAGCTTTACAGTGAACTTTAGGAGCTCCGCCGGATGGACTATTCTAAGAAGATTATGAAGTATTTCCAACGATGCCTAAACCCTGCTCGGATACAGGAAACTACTCTATAAGTACAATCGGTAGTTATATTTGATACACAGCAGTGATTCGTTAGACGTCGGAGGGAAATAAGCCAAAAAGTTGTGCCCCGTTAAGACACGTGTCAACAGTGTAAACATTCCTCTTCATGAAATCAAAAAGGGGACATTGCACGTAGAGCATTTTATCCCATCATCAGACGTTGAATGTCGAAATAAACCACTGTGGAATACATTTTCCTCTATTTCGGCAGTGCTGAAATATAGCTGCCACGTGCGGCGGAAAATGGTCATATTACTCGCAATCAACTATAATGTAATAATTTTTAGTAAAATCGAATCAGATTCAACATAACAAACAACTTGATAACAAAATGTTATACATTTTAAACACAAAATTGAACAAAACAAGCAAAAAAAACAACAACATTATTTACAAATATTAAGTGCGCCTACTCATGACGTCATTATTTACACGACACACGACCACAGTCATATTCTCACCCGCTAAAGCTGCAGTTGTTTAGTTTGTTTTTTCATTATTTCTTTAATATCGGGGACGTTAAGGTATGATTAACAGAAAGGCAGGTCAGTTACTGATTGTTTGTAAAATATAAGAATCGGTGCGAATAAGATAATAAAACAATATTTGCTTCAAATAACTTTGGGATTTTCCATGTAGTTATATTTTCCTATTCTATTTAAAAATAAATAATTTGCGACTTAGAAAGATGATGGAATAAATCGAATACTAGGTCGGTGCCGAATAAAGCGGAGTTTATTTTGCTCGGCCCGAAGGCTCGTGGTTCAGATTTTCTAAGCCTCGAAAAATAAACTTCGCTTTATTAGGCATAGACCTAATATTCTCTATATAGTTACAATAATAATTGTTCAAGTAAATGCGTTTGTTTTTAAAAATAAGAATTTTAAAAGTTTAGACAGTACGTGTCGATATTCATATGAAGTTTTGAATATTAAACGAGAATGTTTTGTATTGATTCAACAATAATATAAGCAAACACCGTGTTCAAAGTTACTAAAAAAAGCTTTTGTTCGGACAGGATCCGATCGTTCATCACAGCTCAGTAATACATTCCATTTTAGTATAACGATTACATGTAACGCTAAGTAGTAGTAAAATGTACATGTGGTATATGGACTCCGACCTAAGCATATATTATAAGCCTATAATATTCAACTAAACAACTGGTCAGATTACGAGTTTTACAAAATGAAATCTAATATTTATGTTACACTATATAATTAAAAAAATGCACTTATATACCTTTATTTGTTAACGCCATGTGTAAGACACCATAAATATGTACATCATATATGTGCATTCATTCATTATAAAAACCTAGTTATTTAACGGACAGCATGGTAAATAAATAATCAATGCTATTGTTAAATGGTAAAGCCATCATAACTCAATAATCAATCATAAAATCATAACAAAGTTGCATGTTCAAAAACGTAATGTGACATTAGACACTTGCTTGAATACAAAATCCAGACACTTAAACAATGTTATTCGTCCTCTAAAATACTTTTGAATGTAAGAAAATGAAAATTGCCAAAATCTCAGTTCACACCATAATATAGAATTAAATGTTTTAAATCTGCCCTGCATATAATATAATTGTATAGTACTACATAAATTACAATTGTCAAAACGATACCATGTTTTTGTCATAGGTATGTAAACCTTTCATTAAATTCGCACGCAAAGAACTTTGGATCTCACTACATCTCCTATCCGTATGAATACACATTCAGACTCACATCCTGAAGCCAGTGTGTGTATAAATCATCACTTTTACAGTAGCACAGTTGACAATTACCTGACGTATCTTTTACTCGACAGTATTATAAATCAACTCGTTTTAACATACAGTGCAAATCTGCCTAAGGCATCCATTACTGTATCATTGAAACCATTTGTTGATATTTTTAAAGCGTGTAATAACTATACCTAAAGGTCTTAATACATGAAATTGTTGTATATCCAATATTTCTTACCTAGAAGACAGCGCATGACACATTTTGACATCACAATCTTCGAAATAAGACATAGTATGGTTTTAAACGTACTTGCTCGAGTGATAGAACACGATGTTTGGTTAATTATTCGCGTTGTCTTTAGTGCAACCATTTCAGCCATCTTACACAGAGAAAATCTGCTTTAAAAATAAATTCCTAAGCATGTCACGTCATTTGCATATTTAGAGCAATAAATCACGTTTTAGCTGATTCTTATATTTTTTCCTGTAAAAACAATTTTCTTTTCTTTTCCTTAACTTTCAGTTGTATACTTCATTTTTTTTTACAGAAAACTAAACATTTCCGATCAGGTTGGAAACATTAAAATCCTGCTTGTCTAATTATGTAACAAACATTACTATATAGCTCAGAAACAAACAAAGACGAGGTTTGGGATTAGGCTACAGCCATGACACTATATGATTGACCTTTCAAATAATTTTGCTTTGAGAAGTCGTAGCATACGCTTGAACTGAACAATAGGATGTACTTATATAAAGTAAAACACCCATATTGTTTTCAGCATTATATTTTTAATCCTGTGTGTTTATTGGTACAACGATACCGCAACAAAGCTGAACAGCACTGCATCATTTAAAAAGGATTGTTGCACAAACAAAGTTTGAATGGAAACAGGGATTTACCATTAAAATGCATCACGTTTATAAGAAATCTTTGCTAAATAGGCATATGCTAATGCATTCTAATTCATGTTAAAGTACATTATAACCGTAAAACCGTTCTGAACTTCTTTTAAGAAAGTCATTGAATTCTAAGGATTCTAAAGGGAAGCCTTTATATTCCCCATTAGGTTTCGATGTGTGTTTAATTTTGTTATTTGGTAACCTACTTCGAACGACAAAAATGTAATTGTGAAATCTTAATCCAATGCGTTTATAACTGTAACAATTATGCACTTTGAATAGTTCACATTCATTGAATATCGCTCTCTCAATCTCTTTGACTTATTTTTTTCTCTTGAAACACGCATTCCCTCGTGGGTCAACTAGCAAATATATTGATGGCGTATGTCATATGGGAAATTTCCGATGCATTTGATACAAGGTTCATATAAACCGTAACTTGTGTAGGTGATGTCATTGAAACAAAAGCTCGTTCATATGAAACACACAATGTATTATGGGTTGTAGATATGTTTGTATCCAACGAAGTTGAGTTATATTGCTTATGAATTCAATAACAAGAACGATGCTATTCAACTTCAAATGACCAATATCTTAATCTTCTACTATAACAACTACAAGGAAATTACTTCAAAAAGAATCATTTGAAGAAATCAAAAACTTCAATAAACACTAAATGCACTTACTGTGTTGTCGAAAATAAAAAAAAAATATATTTATTTTATGCTTTCCGGTGGTTTAGAGAGAAACACCAGTGAAAAATAATTGGTATTCCACTGTTTTAAACAGTGGAAAATAACAGTGAAAAATATCGATATTTTTCACTGTTTTACTGTGAAATGACGTCATTTTTTCGAAGAAATGACATCATTAATCCAGCGAAATTATCAAGTTAAACTCATTAACAATATAAATTAACGGTGAAAAAAGCATAAAATAAAAAGAAAATGTGTTGGATTCGATGGAATATCGATTTTATTTCACTCGTGATCATAGAAAATGTATATTTTCACTCGTGGCTTTGCCACTCGTGAAAATAATGTTTTCTATCATCACTCGTGAAATAAAATCGATATTCCACCGAATCCAACAAATAACCTCTATATATTTGTTACAAGAGGTATTAACTTGTCATATTGAATGCATTACAAAGTCTCTAACCTAATAGCATAACTAGACTCGCAATAATACAACAAATGATCAACACAATTATTTTATTACATTAAATAATAAACAAATGTATGTAAATGAAACAATGCACGCATTAAATATGGATAAGCCGTTAACGATTAACCAAATACATAAGGAATTATATGATACATGTAGTAAATAAAAAAAATCAATTGATAAGAAAAACTATTTGATTTAATTTATTATCGACTTATTAATAATTATTGTTTCCTTTCTGTGAGTTTTGACGGCCACCGGAAAAACTTTGTGGAACAAAACTTTCGCAAAGTACCCTTTTTCTTGAAGATTCGCCTCTTTGAGATAAAGCATGCTATAGAAGTCTTATTTTTTATGGATAATTCATTAGTTTGCTTACAAAGTTTTTGTCACTATAAAATTTATAAGCAAAGTTGGTTTTCCTATGGGATTTTGGATTCCTATTGGAATTTTATTATTTCCCATGGGATTTTTTCCGATGGGCATTTTTGCTCTTTGCAGATTGAAAAAACACACATGGGATTTTTGTCATTTTTAAAAACGTGTTTTGTACGCGTATTTAAGTATGTTGACGTCATTTATGGATTTTATAATTATTTTATGCGGTCAAAACTTTATATATTCGAGTAATTAAAACATCCCATTTTTAATAGGGCAAAAATCCCATGGAATTATTAAATGATCAACACTCTAATCGATTTTAATGCGTTTACTTGTGTTTGAAAGAAATATGAATTATATACAATTTGGGTGATAATTAAGCATATCACAAGAACCATATACTTGCATATGATATAACTAACTTTTACGAGCTAAGTATACATGGAAATGAAAATAAAATTTTAGCGTTATAATCAATTAGTATTTGAAAAATTGTAATACACGTATAATACATTTTTCTGGTATATATTTACTCTAAAGTAAATGATATCCATATGGGATCGTAAATCATTTGACAAATCTAAGCTGTGATATGATAAATGCATTAAGTATTTATGTTGAACCAATATTTTATCAGGGATTATCAACTCCACCTTTGTAATTGGCCATTTGTACTTCATCTCCTATTGATTAGCAGTCAAATGATCAGTGACACAACTATGACGTCACGAAATTCGTGACGTCATTAGATCGTTCTCGACTTATTCACTCCAGAGTCGAAGCCGTTTTTTAAATGTGGGAACATGTATTATGTCCGTCCCCTAAAATAGCAGTCACATGATCAATGACACAACTATGACGCGAATTTCGTGACGTCATTAGAATGTTTTCGACTAATTCACATTTTCACGATTGAGTGTATACCGTATATAAGCTTGAGTGAATAGGAGAGAATATGGCAAATATGGTATTTTGTTTATGAATAAACATAAAAACTTGCATGTTTGGGTCATTTATCCCAGTGACGTATATTTGCTAAAATTATACTTGGCGTAACCGGGCTAGAGGGAGTTTAGTGCTAGCTACAATATCTTTCTGTCTCTGCGCTTCAGGCAGTAAGATAAAGAGCGATCGCATGTTGTTTTACACCATTGGAATCAAATTATCAAAGTAATATACTGAGATATTTGTAAAAGCATCAAATTGCCATAAAGTAATTACGCGTTCATATGTTTTTCTTGCATGCGGATTTGTTCACCATTATTTTTACTTTAAATCCTCTCCGCCGAAGCTAATTCAGTTATATTGGTAACTTTGTCTCTTAATAAGAAAACTATATTTTACATGACTGTGAGCGGATAATATGAGAGACCAGATTACAATGCGCGATTGTTAGTGGTTGATGTTATAGCAGCAACATAGCTGCAGTTATATTAAGATACAACTTTATCTATGCAATCGCGCTTGACTCTCTGCATCGAGTATTCGATTATGTCAACAAAATTAAAAATAAACCCATGTAACTATACAAGTATTGAGTTAAATTTAACGTTTAGTGTAAAAATACAAATGTGATAACATCCGAACGTTATTACTTTCACAGCTGAACCTTGGTAGTTGTGTTGCGTCTATTTTTCAAACGTTACTTGGAATGATACTTTAACCGAAATATATGTATGTCATGCTCAAGAAAAACGGGGCTTAAGGGATGTGCGTCAAGTGTCGCCCAAGATCAGATTGGGGAGTCCGTACAGGCTTTCGAGAGATGACACTTTCCAGCTAAATTGAAATATCATTAGGGAAATGCCTCTTCAAACGAAACATAAATTAATGAGGAAAGTTCGAGCCTCGCGGAAAGCACAGGCTATTCGGGGAAGACATGTTCAGCCCATGCATTAAGTACCGTATTCCCAGAGCAAACCTCTTACTTCTGAAATGTTGATAGCTGTTCTAATTGATCTACAAAACGTGATTTATCTCGGTTAGACAAAATGTTTGTAAATGACGTTACAAACATTTTAAAGTTGCGTCTACCACTAAACATATTGTTAGCCTAGAGACTTATAATAGATCATGTTTCAAAATAAACATTACAGTAGCAAACCCGTATAATAATGATCAAATAATAATAATCAAAACTAATCATGTATTAATGTGTTGCAGTTGTTGGGTCAAAAAAGCAGCAGCTTCGATCCGAAAACGTTAATAAAACAGATAAAAACACATATTTAATAGTGGATAAAATACCAAAGACATTTGGGTACAAACGTATTAATGTAATAAGCGTTTGCGGGCATAACAATTGTTTTTTTAATGAATATTGAACATATGTTCCTATTGAAGACCATGCAATTGGTGATTGCCGTATTTTTGGTTTATTAAATGTGTATTGAATATCAAGTGTGGTACCATATAAAAATGGAACTAATATTGCAAAGTCGTTATCAATTAAATAAGGAGGAATATGCACACATAAGACATACATATGCGGGTACTAAATTTGACAGTACCTATACGTGCTTATGTGGTTAAGGTTAAATCAAGCACTGCATTTTCCTTTATCAGTAGACTTTTAGTCTGCTTGTGCAACACGGTAAGAAATCGATACTGATTAAAAGAGCCAATTAGTGAAATCTAAGTGAAATCAGATGATACTCCTGTTTGAAGACGAATTGTGAATTTCTCAGTCTAAGCCGTGGTGATGGCGGTCAAAAGGTAAAAAGATGTGATACGACCTTAGTGTGTTGCCCTGAACTTTCCTGAGATTCAAATATATAATAAATCTATTAAAATGTGGTAATATCAGTTTACTTGTTTTAATAAGCAAAACAAGTCATTAAAATAGTTCAAATGAATTCAGTACAGTATAAAGAAGTGAAACTCCAGCAGCTGGAGCAGTATTGAATTTTCATTAAAAACAATTAGTTGGTCATTAAAAATAGTGAGGTGCAATATTTAAAGTTAAATCCACCTAAATCCCTCGGTTGTAGTAATGCTGTATAAACATGTATGCAAATATTGAAGATTAATAATAATTTAAATTGTTGAATTCATTGGAATACGTTTTTGGAAATATTTATACTGGCATGTACGTAAGCAGGGGCCGTTAGTTGTACCCTTGACGGATTACATACTTTGTGTCCCTTTATACAATAAGATACAAAATAATAATCAAAGAGAACTACTATATTACATGTCTATGCGGTTCTATCGATGACAGATAACACAAATAAATCAAAAGGCTTCTTTGTCGCCGTTTTTCCCTTTGGATAACATTCATCAACTAGACGAAGGCGTTGATATAAATCAAACAATTAAATTGCCCATGGACATTTATGTAAGAGTTCGTAAACGTATTCTTAATTTGTTGATGTATGCAGGTGGTAAAAGAAGTACGTATTTTAACATCAGACGTTCGGAATCACAGACGAACTGCACATATACAATGCAATCTTAACATATGTGAACGGTAATGGCATATCGAGATCGCAAAATAGTAAGTTTGTTTTTAGTATTTGCGCAGTTTTTCTACCCCATAAAGACCAACTGATGCAGCTACCACGTTATCATATATAACAATTTGAATTTGTGCGATGTGAAATTAATGGATTGTTATTGTTTTGATTTTTACGCTTCAGTGTATAGGTCTTATCATTAATGTGTGTAATAGAAAAGATGCATTTAATGTTAAACATACGAATATGAAAAATGTTAACTTTTAAAATATAGTTATATTCAAAGGAACATATGGCATACACATAGATTGATATCGTATAATGGACGATAATAATGTTCACACCCATACACAGTCGCAACAGATAATGCGAACAAAAGTATTTCCCGTGTATATGACTTGAAGAGATACGAACGATACTGAGTGTTCAGCATTGAAACCATGAAACAAATATGATTCATTTTTTTTATTGTTCTCATAACCTATAAAACGTGTTGTTGAATGTTTTAATACACTGATATTGTATTAAAGTGAGCTTATATTGCAACTTTCAACATTCATTTTCCGTTGATTTAGTTTTAAAAGTTTGCCTTCTTGTAATAATAATATATTTACATTTTTTTAAACGTGCAACTGCTCCGTTTGGAGAAATACAGTTCGGTTGAAAGTCCTTTTAAGAAATTTAAATGCAATGCATACTTGAAAGTTAGAAAAGAATTTCGACAAACGCAACACAAGTCGTTCGTTTTCATTCTACACAAACGTGTTCTAGTTCAAAATACGTATATAGTCCAGTTGTTCATGTTATTACTGAATTCAAAATTAAAATATACGAAGTTTACTGCGCATTGGCCTTAAGTATAGATTCCCTATACTAATCGATTTCGATAACTGTATTAATGAAAATTAAACATCAACCCATGGGTATTATACAGAATGGTGCAGGAATGAACATGTAGACATTACTGCACACAATTAATTGAAAACTAAAGTATTATTTATTGCCATGTATAAGGAATATTTTTATAATACAAATAATTTGGCCTAACCATAAGAGACAAAGTCTCGTCAAATTGTTGAAAGACATACAATCTAAATTCGTGATAGTTCCTGAAGATATGGCGGCTTATAATGCTATGATTATTTAAAGAGTATTTTATGTTCAAACGATTTCACAAGAACTTTCACAAACTACATCATATTTTGATAACAATAAGCAACCTTATGAAATTAGGCAGGAGATCGGTTAGTAGTGTAATCTCGTTGCATTTACTGTCTGTTAACGAATCCAGTTGCATTTTTTCGGCAACTGCATGGGAACATGTGTGTTTTCGATGAAAAAGGTCACGTCCATTGTTTCACAATCTTTCAGCAATAGGCATATAGTGCGTTTCATACCTTGTGTATATATAATACCTATACGAGGGTTATTTTTTCAAACTATGAATTTTTGTCAATATTCGTTGTTGAAAAGTCAAACCATACACAATAGGTGTACATTTAACAATCTGGAACCCTTGGGGTAAGCTCGGGGGGGGGGGGGGGGGGTAGGGTTCCGGGGGGGGGGGGGGGGGGCAAATTTATGATACTGCTGCCTGTGTGCAAAACTGACTATGAATATCCATGTGTTTTTATTCTGCATGTCTGTGTATATATATTAGTATGATTAAGTATAAAAGTCTTATGTATCTATTTAAATACTCAAGTCAATTACTTTTAATAACGATTTTGTTTTAGCAATTATTGTGTATATGTCTATAAATTATATGTGATAATCTGCATTTCTTTTTATCTAGGTGTTTGTTTATATTGTTGTTTAGACTTTGTTTTTGTTTTTTGTCGGAAATATGTTTGATACCTAATGTTAACTGTTTATAAAATCCGACTTTAAATAAAGTTTCTTGTATCGTGTATCTTGTATCTAATATAAACCTATATTGGTAAATTTAAAACTCATCAGAAGTTATTGGTTACACTGAAACAAAGGTGTCAAGAATAAGAACATACAATTATTCTACACTATATACAACACATCCTCACACTTTATAAAAATCCAAACTCGTTTCTATGATTGAAAAACATTTGCAAGAGATAAGTGTTTTTTTCTTGCTTTAAACACTTAAACATTTTTGTACTATTCAGATATTAACTAAATACAATAGTTGGACTAGTCACGACATTTGTACAGCACTTATTTTCTTCTCTATTTATCATACCACCACATTGATATCTGCTTGATATCCTGTTGCCTGATACCTTTTTTTATATCACGGTCAACAGGAAGTTCATATATCAGTCATGTGTGGAGGCTACAAGGACTTAATATATATGTTTTGTTTTATTGTACAACTGAATCAGATTTATCAAAACAAACAATTTGATACCAACAGGTATAACATTTAATCCACAAATAAGAACAAAAACAGAAAGAAACGTATTTTCCAAATATTAATAATAAATAAGTACATGCTGATGACGTCTTGTAACAAACGGACTGCTTTTTTTGACACGCCTTCATATGCAAACATCAGAGGTCAAAGGTTATGTCAAAAGTTCAGCACTTAATATAAACAGACCAAACAAATAAAACAAACAATAAAAAACCAGTAAAAATAGTAAAAATAAAAAGAAACACACTTCACAATAAGACCCAATGTAATATGCATTAAATAATGAAATAATTTTAAATCATAAATGATTATTATGGTTACATTCGTCGTCATCTACAGTTTGCCAATTTTGCCACAGGAATTGTGTTTGGTAAGGCTAGTTAAATCTAATTTCTTTTGAAAATAAGGACTTAAACATAAAATAACATATTTAATACAATAAATAAACATTACCATGTCAGACTTTGTGGATAGAGGTAAGATGACATAGTTTGGGACGGTTTAATGGAGAAAGTTATGTCGATCTAAGGCAG
Source organism: Dreissena polymorpha (assembly GCF_020536995.1). Lineage (NCBI taxonomy): Eukaryota > Metazoa > Mollusca > Bivalvia > Myida > Dreissenidae > Dreissena > Dreissena polymorpha. The sequence continues at coordinate 84,681,720 of NC_068360.1, forward strand.
ACTTTGCCAATCAGTTTGGAATAAATCTGAGTGTTTAATGAACCATTTGATGAAAGCACGAATGCAAATGTCAATTCAAATAAAAGTAATTTAGAATCCCTTACTGAAACAAAATCAAAAACTGAGAACAGTGAAAACATATCAGAAGCCATAGAAATAACAACCTAAGATGTAAAAATTAATTGAAGCCGAACAAAAACACCATCCGGAAAACACTGGCAGATGTAAGTCGATTTCAAAAATATCTTGCCAAGAAAGGCGAAACGAAGGCAATCCACAATTTATCAGTCGACCATCTAGATGAATATCTTGCTGCATATATCTGCTCTCCATTCGCAAGAATTCGTTGTGATTATTTTTCATTATTTCTTGAAAAACGGGGTGAGTGGTGTCAGTGGTATGATAGACAGAAAAACAGGTTACTGCCGTATCGTTTTGCAATATATCATGCTCGGCACGAATAAAAAAATAACTGCTCGGCTAGCCTCGCCGTTATTTTATTCTAAGCCTCGCCTGATATATTACAAAACGATCAGGCAGTAACCTGTTATTTTCTATTTATCATACCACCGCATTGATATCTGCCTGATATAACGTAGCCTGATATATTTTTTATATCATGGTCATTAGGAAGTTCTTATATCAGTCAATGGTTGGAGTTACGTGGGATTAGCAATAAAGTCAACAATTTCTATCAACATGAATCAGGTTCAACAAAACAAACAATAAGAACGTACATATTTTATTCTAGTTAAAAGTCATAAATCACAAAAACGTTTATTTAAAAAAAAATCACCACATCCCGCACTACAGAAGTTAAATGACGTCATTAATTAGACAATAAATCTTAAATATCGATTAAGTCATTGCACTCGCAAGTGTTGCACAGAAAATCAAGAAAATGATAACTGTATACTAATCCTCAACTATTTAAACAAACGATTTAACACGCTTATGTCAATATTGACACCATCATCAAAATGCCAATTTCAATACACATCTCCAAAATGGCGTCTCCAAAGTATTCGGTGAAGTGTGTTCTTCGATTAAATTTGTCGCTGCAGTCAATTCCTGGTCTCCAATTCAAGACGTAAATAATTAAAGCGAGTGTACTCTTTCCATTCGTAGTACAAACATTTTTATCTCTATAAGATGTTTAAAATAAGCGATTGTTCGTGTCGTCTTTTCGAACGCCGTTGCTACATGTATGTCTACGTGTAAAAGCCGGGTCGGCAAAATCAGCGAGGATCCGTAATTTTAAATATACAAAATATAATGTTTTGCAGATTTTTAGGAAAATGTGGTATGATAAAAAGAAAAACAGGTTACTGTCCCATCATTTTGATATATATCAGGCTCGGCACGAATAAAATAACGGCTCGGCAAGCCTCGCCGTTATATTATTCTAAGCCTCGCCTGATATATTACAAAACGATGGGACAGTAACATGTTATTCTCTATCTGATTTGTTGAATTTAATGGTAAAATATTTAAACACATTATCTGCGTTCCTATGGGTACAACATGTGCGCCACTTATAGCTGAGCTAATTTATATGGTTATGAAAGCGATTTTATGTTAGAATTATCGGAAACTAAACATCTAGATTTAATTCACGTTTTAAACTTACTAGTAGGTACATTGATGGCATACTTAATTTAGATAACCCATATTTTTAACAATATATTAAATTAATCTACTCTAAATAAAAAGATCGTGTCAATCCAAAACAAATGTTGCGTATTTAGACTTACATCTAAGTTTTAATTATAATATCATTAAGACAAGTTTATACGACAAATGGGACGACTTTAAATTTGAAATTGTGAATTGTCCGTCCCTAGATGGTAAATCTTAAAGGTCTATCATGTGGTATTTATATTTCGCAGTTGGTACGCTACGCCATGTTCATGTGTTAAAGAATTTAATGATCGTAATCGTATATTAACAAAGACATTTCTAAAAAAGGTTTATTGTACCACAATCTACGACGTAAATTCTTTAAATTTCAATCAAATTATTCTGATTTAATTTCAAAATAATAATGTTTCTTTAAAATTAACTAATCGGATTTCCCACCTATAAATTTATGGAGATGTTTTGAAGCGTTATTGCAAATTAAAATATCTTCAAGCAAATGTTTATATTAACATTTTTAATTTAATTAATGCATTTTAATTCAAAGGATATGATGCTGACGTACTCAAACACAAATTCGTGTTGGGTTTTGATTCACTATATCCTTCTCCTCAAAAACAATTGGAATTATTAATGGAATGACTATTGTATATGTTTGATCTAAAATATTCAATAATCACTGCTGGTTTAATTGGTTTTTCGATTTTACAGTTCAGCATCTTTAATTATTTTTTTTCATTTGACAGTACTGTCCATTAAATTATATTGAATTTTGTTACTGGTCACGTCATCGTGTGATTGCTTCTAAATTACGTCATCCGTTCAACGTTCATTGTTTTGACTACATACATAGGTCATCGGATTTATATCGTTAAACTGTATATATAATAGTTCCTCTCCGACGAGCTTTTCTTGTTTGATTTATTGTTAGCATTCACATAAACAACCATGCTATGCAATATGGATCTTTTATACCCAATATTGCTGACTCTTCCTGTATTTGCACGATGATGATTTGAACTATATACTATATAATAATATCTGCCTAAATATTTTGTAAAGAGAAAATATGTACTTGACACTTGTAATATCACTTCATCGTTCCTGAAAACAATGTAACACTATAGATCTGGTCTCCTTTCTACCATTGAGAGCCTAATATGACAAGATCCTAATGTTCTAACGTGATTAGGTTAAACAATCAAACATTGTTTGCTTTAAAGGCTATATAAAGGTGACAATCCGTAATTATTTACCGATTTATAAATATTTTTTCATATTTTATTTATAAAGATTATAAAAAAACAATATATATGCTATTGGACATAACCATACAAAAATGAGCAATACAACTTGTTTAAAGCTCAATATACAGTGTCCTCCAATTCAATTGTGTTAACAAACAATCAGTTTATTTACATCGCTGATTACTTGGGAAGGTGAAAGTGAAAGTGACTCAGGTCACCAAAAATATATCGTTGATTTTCATATTTTCCGGTAGCATTCACAAAGTAGGTCTTTTCAAAATGGTTAAAATGTTTGTAGTCATCTAATAAGTTACTTTCTGCTGGTACAAAGTTGTTTAAAATATAATTAAAATTGAATTTTCGTTCGGCTATTTTTAGCATACGTCACCGCCTTGAGGCTACACATCACGTTAGTTACAATGTTGTAAACATTTCTTCCAATTATGAAACGGGTATATCTTCCATAATTCTTCCTAACGTTGCACCTAAGCTGTGTTATAATCATTTTATATGCAAGTGTAACTGAAATCCGGTAAAAATTATACTAGCTAATATGCATAATAATTGGATTTGTCACCTTTAAAGGGCTTTTAATTAGTAGAATGCGAGTTTGCAATTGCAGCATTGAGAGAAATCATGCTTTTGAGACGCTTCAATTAGTTGATTCAAAGAGACAGCAGGCGATAATTTTGTTTGAAGACAAGTTTTGTTCATCAATCCGTAATCCTGAAACCGTAATTTGTAGCAATAACGATTGATAAAGCAGTGATGAAATGTTTACTCAGCGAGTTGATTACAACTGGGAGCATAATCACCAATTTATAGACACGCATCAATGCTGGCTTATAAAAAGAGAATATTAAAATACTGTTATTAAATAAGACCTCTTAAACAATGGTTAAAACGATTAGTTTGAAAAGTAAATCATGCGATAAGTGGTTATTCTTCATATAAAATATAAATGAAATGTGTCCATAGTGAATTTAATGTCGTGATCTTATGAGTCTGACACCTGAATTAAAACAAGTAAAAACAGTGAAGTGAAATGTCAAGATCTCGAGAAAGCATGAATGTTCGAAAATGCATTAATAGACTTACCTGCTGTTATTATATTGACATGTAAATTTGATTTTTGTACGGACTAAGCGTTAAATGTCTTCGAAGAGAACGTATTTTTGACAAAGAGAGAGCTTAAATCATAGATTTAAACTGAATCAAATTAATCAGTATACCATATACTAACACACGTACATTTAAATTCCACAATGTAAACTGTCAAATGCTGATCGTCGTGTGGTTATATACATTATGTCATGCAAATACTAGCTAGATTTGCAGGCATGGACAAATATAATTCACATTGTCTTATGTATTCGTCACAACATGCATTACTTTCATACATATGTGCCGTTCTCAGGCAATACTAGGCGTTAGGCATGTGCATAAAGTTTCTTGCATTAAGTCTGGTCGGATATCTTTGCTCATGTGGTGCAGAAGAAACGTCACCCCACTACTTATTGCAGTGCCCAAATTTTGATTACATACGCAACTCTTTCCTTTCCAATCTGCCGTGTCCATTGACGTTTAACAATCTACTGTTTGGCGATGATCGGCTTTCACTTGAACTCAACACTTATCTATTTCAGCGTGTCCACGTCTTCATTGCAGCAACAACACGCTTCGACATATAGACATATATTTTCGGATAGACCCCTTCCCCCTGATCCGTTATAGGTGTGTGACAACACTAACTTTCTTCTTTTATATATATTTATGGTTAAGAATCACTGTAAACGTTGTGGAAATTCATAAAACTCTTTTTACTGGGTAATAACAACAACATTTCATACAACGAATTATATTAAGATATTTTTACCGTATAATAACGACATGAACAAGTGATGATCATACAATAGTATTCTTAAATACCTTATTCATATTGCATTTTATTCTCTAGTAACTCCAGCATGGAACAGAACTCAAATAAGCATCTTAGATGCTTGTCCTCTTATCCATCAACGTTTTTTGTTTTTTTTTATATTCACATGAATGTAATGCTCTATACTTTGAACCAATAAATATGTTTAAACAAAGACAGATTTTCCTCGGGCAAGGAGGACCTTCCTTTGTCCAATGGTAAGGCGTTTTTTAATCGGTTTAATGTGAATCCAAATTCATAGTTATTGAATATATGCAAATGTCTGCAGTAGAGTAATTTCTTATCCAATACTTTATCGTTACATATATATCATAAATAATATAAATTTTGAAAGTAAACATAGTTTTGTTCACGTGAGAATTTTAAAAAATCTTTGGGATTAATGTAATAAAAAATATGCTTTACCGTTAAAAGTTTTTGTGTTTAGTGTTTATCCTCTATGATAGCAATATAGGTCTTTGATTTACAAGGAGCAATACTATTTGTCATTTGATTTGTCAATAAAGGACTTGTTAAAATAAGTTTCTCCTAATTTGAATCTCGAAGGCCTCGCAATATTTATTGACATGGATATCGTCTGATTGATACGTGTTCAATACATGTGAAAGGTCAATACACAGTTGTCATTTCGATATATGTTTTCTCAATATATTCTTTCCATTGTAAATGAAAAGCAATTTCAACTTTGAGACATTTGCCGTTTGAGCTAGTATGATCCAACGAGACATAATCAAAGTGATAATCCTGCTTATTTTTATGAAATCAAATATTACATAAAGCACAGATGCCCATCTTTACTCTCTGATGCTATGAATTGACCAATGTTCTCGCACGGAACAAAATGTTATATTGTCTCTTCCTCCAGGCTCTTGACCGATTTTTATTATATTCGGCACTTCAATCTAGACACGGAAAGACCGACTGTCATCTTGACCGGAGCTTTTCCTGTAACTCGTATCTCAATTATTTCATCTCCACGATTTGACAGAGCCCGTGTGTATTCAATACAATGTAATTCACACTCACAAAAAGATCCATATGTTGTTATGTAGTACATTCATTGATATGTATTATAGTTATTGGTCAACGAATTTTCCAGTCATAACATCTTCAAAAAGGACCTAAATTGATATTAGATTTGTATTCATTACCTTGTGAATAGGAACATTGTTATTTTGTTACTCTGGTGCTATAAATAATCGAGTAATAACATTACAGTTAATGCTTTTAAGTTTGAAAACAAAAATCATATAATGATAAAGCTTATTTACTTATGTGTATCAGTAATTTTTTTTTTGACTTTGAGTGTTAATAGTTCGGTTAAGACGCTCATTCCCTAGCACTTACGGCTCAAATACGTTAACGCATGTTTTAACATGTTTATATTGTGTATTATAAATCGTCATGTATTAAACAGACACTTGGTCACGTACGCTGTACATTAACAAATGTGCCAAGGACAAATCAAATAAATTGGCATCCGTTTTTTTTTTGCATTACCAAATTATGCAAAATGTAAATGTAACTGACTGTTCAAGCTACAAATAAACGATAAATATAAATATAAATAAATAAATATTCAAAATCGGTGCTTTGATGCGTGTTCGAGCCAACCGGAAATTCGAGCCAAGCGAGTTCGAGTTCGATATATTTACAGTCGAATCCCGATGGCTCGAACTCGCTTGGCTCGAATTTCCGGTTGGCTCGAACTCGCATCAAAGCACCGATTTTGTATGCCTATATATTCATATAAAATGTTGTCGGATGGCTCGAACTCGCTTGGCTCGAATTATCGGATGGCTCACACTGTTTTCACAGTCCCGGCTACAGTTTTCACACGTTCTTTTGTTCGGATAGCTGGAACTCGCTTTGGGTCCCAAACAAGTGTTATTCGATTAGGCCCGCATGATTTAAGGCACGAACAAATTGATTTTACAGCTGTCGCATAAACTGTTAATCGGTTATTACCGCTTAATTTAAAGCACGCAATTATTGATTTAACACCTGTTTGCTAACATGTCATTGACTCAATCGTTAATTGATTTGAGTAAAAGATGACATTTTGTATAGGAGCTGGCGTTCTTGTAGATGCTTAATCATAATGGTTGAAACGGCTAAATGAACAGAACAGAGCAAAAATCGCTAAAAAGCTTCGTTTCTCGACGACAGAGCCCTACGGAACGCAACACAAACAGACAGTATGTCATTTTTCAAAAAAATATAAATAAAAAACGGAATGTAGTTCTGACTCGAATGTAAATAATGAGTATATAGTTCTGATGCATGTTTTGTTCTTTAGCGCTCTGTGTTACCTTAAAATGTGCTACGCTAAAACGTGCTGATAATTACTAAATATTATTTGTTAATTGTATTTGTAACTGTTTCAAAATATTCATAAATAAAAGTACTAAGTATAAATTTGTTTTTTATTAGCCTATAAATTCAAAAGCAATAAGTATTGCGAAGTAGAACGGAGTTTAAGCAATATGTGTACTCTTCAACTGGAGATGAAAATGTACTGCAGCCTTGTCAATCTCCACGCAGAGTTGTCGTTCCTTGCTCTCACATATACCTCTGCGAAAGGCTCTGTATGCCATATTGCCCAGAAACTGGGCAAAACCAAAAAAAGCATTCAGAGTACATTCGATTTTGAATCTTCAGGATCAGAGGCGTAACATAATGAAATAGGAATTTTAAATTCACGATACATCGTGCAAAAACTTGCGAGTTTTGATGTAACTCTTTGGAACTATGTTATTGCCCATTTACGCAGATGGAATCATTCCACGCACTTCACAAATGTAAACAATTGAACATAACTTTTGATTGACGTTAGGCATTGCTTCGACGTATGTATGTAGGTGTGTTAACATAAAAAACACATATCAATTTTATAATAATGAATTCAGACTGATATAAGATATTATGGTATGAGGTGGTTTTCTTTAATATAGTGTGTGTTATGTAGCCGTCGAGCAAGAGATTGTTAAGTATACTGTAACCTCCATGATGAACGCTTGGAATGATCATGACATGAATAGATGCTTTCATAAAAATAGTCCGTTCTGAGGTGAATGTAATGCAACCGTCGTGCAAGAGATTGCAGTCTTGTTCGTAAACAAAAGTTTATATATATACATTTATTTATTTATTTATTTATATACATAAATATATATATATATATATATATATATATATATATATATATATATATATATATATATATATATATATATATATATATATATAGTTATATATATATATATAGTTATAAAGTTATAGTTATATATATAGTTATATAAGTAACATGTTATCATCCAGATTGTGAATATTATATAATAAAAGTAAAAACACGTGTCTGGGATTTAAAATATATATTGATATAGCCAACGCGTTTCGCACAGCTCATCAGGGCATAATACAAAATGTGATTCATGTTTAGTATGCAATGGATGCAAAAAAATGTATATAGGCCAAACTGGCGATAAACTTAGAAATAGACAATCGGTCCATGAACAACAAATGCGAGACCCCTCAACAAGACAAATACCTTTAAGTAAACATTTAGATTAATGTTCACATTATGAACCAAAATTTAAAATATTTCCATTTTATAAGCTATTTTCGAACATATTTCACATAGGTTAGCCAAAGAACAACATTGTATACATGTATTTAAACCCCAATTCAATTTCATTTGAATATTTATTGACGTTATGACGTCATAATTGATATGAGGCTATCTCCATGACATTTTGACGTTGTAATGTATTGTATTGTGCCATGATAAGCTGTGCGAAACGCGTCGGCTATATCAATATATATTTATATTTATATAATCCCAGACACGTGTTTTTACTTTTATAATATATATATATATATATATATATATATATATATATATATATATATATATATATATATATATATATATATATATATATATAAATATATTGTTGAAAATCATTTACTAATCAGAAATTGCTATTGAATTTCAATGCTTCCATGTGCATTCGTGGCATGTTGAAGAAATATATTGCTCTATTGAAATACATATGTTCATTGTTTAACATCAGGTTGAAAATTAAACATCAGAAGGTCGTAGACCTTATATTTGTGATAATTAAAAATTGCAAATTGCTTTTTCGACTGAATTAACATTTATTTCTGAATTCCTCGAACTCATACACTACACTAGGGCTGCAAAGGGTACCCGAAATATCCGATGATATCGTATCCAACTTCAGATTCGCGGGTACGGATCCACCCCTAGAAATCTCGGTTTCGAATATTTGTTTTCATAGTTGTATGTAACCTAGCACTGTTTCCACGTGTATTGTTTTTTTTATACAGACTGGTTATGTTTAAAAGATAAAAGATACGTACACAAGTCGAAATTTATTGACGTGTTACAGTCAAATAGCAGATCATTCGAGATCCTTCGGATTTATTGTATTAGAGTGTCATTGAACATTCCGTAATGAGCGCCGAAAGCAAAACTAATTCGAAATCATGGATGATTTACACATTACAAATGCAATACCTAATGGCAATAAATAAGTTTTTAATCCTTATTGTCTTTCTGAGTTGTATTGAAAACAACGGTAGTGGATCCAGTGTGGCTAGAATGTTATTCACGTAAATTTGCATAATTTTGCGACCTGTCAAATTGTGTTCCTGCATAATGACTAATGTATTGTCTTAAAGCATATTTCATCATTTGCTAAGTTTAAACGCTACATCTTTTGATGCAAGGAACCTCAGTGCCCAGTGAGAGAATCTTCTCAACAGTAGGAAACCTCGTCAGTGCTCATAGGGCTTGCCTGGACCCGGACAGTATTGATTTGTTAATTTTTGTGAAACATCAAACTGTATGAACAGTAAAAAGTGTATTTTAACGAGCAAACTATTAGGTGAACAGGTGTAAGGTTTCGTTTTATTTTGACATTGCTACAATGTTGAACAATAAATTGTATATGTATTTGTTAAAAAAAAATTCGTGTTTTTTATTCAAATAATACTTCTAAAACATTGATGTCTTTAATTTAGACAGATAATTCTTATTTGCTCTTATCTGAGGGATCCGGATCCTAAAAACTGGAAGAAACCATATTTGGATTCGGATTTGAATCCGAACAAATGTTTTGGATTCGTTGAAGCCTTAGATATTTGTTCTCTTGTTTTTTCCTGTGGTTCATATTTTGTAGTCATACATTTTGAAATTATCATCATCTGAAAACGAGCAAGCTGCTTTTCAATATTATATATGAGCGACTGTCAACGCACTCAATACTCTTAATTTAATAGTCATACGTGTTCAATATGTCTTAACTATTTTCAAGAACATAAATATATAAACATATTCATTCGTTTCCCGAAATGTTTGCCTAGTGTACAAATCATTCTATTTATAATTTAATGGCTGTTCCCAATTTTCAAAATATAGTATGTTGATAATTTATTCGGGTACTTTTTTGCATTAGCTAAATTTGTGTCTGGCACTTTTATTACTTTATTTTTATTTATTTTTTGATTGCATACATGGCGCTACCTCATCATTCGATGATAAACTGGGCCTCAAACAGTTATTTGAAGTACTCTTTACAAGTCGCTCATGCTATTCTATTCGATTTTGACGCTATTCTTCATCTAGAAGATTGGAATTACGTTGTATTATGCAGATGTGATATCAGGTGCTCATACTTTTTTATGCAAAACTATACTTTTGATATCAATTCAAAGGTAAATCAGTGAGTTCAGTTTCAAGATTTTTTTGAACACTTTTGATTTCAAACTATTAGCGTTTGTAAGCCTATTTCCAAACGTTTCACAGTTGATTTTAAATCATTTTTAATTTTAGTTTCATGCTTTCTTACTTTATGTTTAGTTGTTGAGATTTTTACAGATTATTTTAAAAACCTCTGTTTGCCGTGAATATAAACATCACTGACATCTGATTCTAGCTGAAGCAAACAATCATTTAGTTAGACTTTTATTTATAGTTATGCAGCATATATCTTTGCAAATTTGTCATCAAGCATATATCAAACCAAATCATGAAAGCTAAAAATGATAATAATACAGTATTGTTGTCAAATAAAATGAATCCCTAAAACAGTGTTAATTATCATTTACAGTGTCAATGACTCAATCTTGTTAACTACTCATATTGGTTTTGTTGTTCTGGTGGTCATTCAATGCAAGCTAAATCAAAGTATGAAAGAATGTATTCAAGGAATTAATACAAAAGCATAACCTTACTTAATATCCATTAACACGAGTGAGAGAATGGTGAAAATAACAAGGAAACAAACAATTAATTAGTCAGTCGATAGACTATGGTAAAAACATTTTAAGTAACACTTTAATGTGTTTGGTTATCAAACGGTTGAAAACAGTTATGACGCACGTGTGTCAAAGGCTTTTCAAAAATAGTGTCCAAAATCTCACCTGGTATTTGCCATTTATATTTAGATTTAGTTGGAGGAAACTCGCATATACCGAATTAATCGTAAAACTCAATAATATGTTATGTTTGCAATATAATTGATTCAGACGAACACGTTCTTTTGCCAAAGATTTGTCTCTGTTTGAGCCTTGATCGGTTTCAAAATTCTTAAAGTATACTGTTTAAAGGAATTCAAACCTTCGCAAAAATAATACTGAAGATATTGTTTAACGCTTCAACTCACTTATAATATAATGTTCTTGTACTTTTCTAGAAATAAACAATGCCGTCTTTGTATATTGAATCATGGAAGAACAAGTGGTCAAATCGCGATGAATTAATGAATGCATACTATGTCTCAATACAAACTAAAACATTTCCATTGCCTGTAACCACCGAAAACGTCAACACAAACAAGATTGATGGGATTGTATTGCAGCTTTCACACAATTGTGAACACGAAATGTGAAAACGTGTTGCACTAGTTTAAAAAATATTTAAAAACTGTTTTATAGTAAGTCAAGATTAGTTTAAAGTAACATAATGAGAAAACAACATTATTATGAGCGATACGACGCGAACGTAATATAAACTATCCAACAAAATATATATTAATGACACCTGAAAATGACGTTCGTGACGTCATTTGACGTTGCAACGTCATTTCAGCAAAATAATAAAAGGCATAACAAAATGCGATTAGTCAATCGAATTAAAACTAAGCCAATGAAAACAATTAAAAGTATATTACACATGTGTAAGATAAAAATATTCGTAATGGTTATATTACATGGGAAACAGGGTATGGCATGTGATAACAAATAAAGCATACATTCACAAAAGTATAAATATAAAAAGGTATAATACATTTATATTAAGAAACTGGTATGTTATCAACGCAAGCGATCTCAAATTACTTTGGTTCTGTAGACTTTATGTACCCGCGATATGACATGTTTAACGTGTACTTAAAAATAAATACTACTAAAGGTTTTTCGAAGCCTTTAGCGGACCAATATTTTGTTATAGTGTTGTTCAGCGCGCTTGTTTGTTTTATAACTTTATTACGCATATTAACGTATTATCAAATAGAAATCTCAAATTACATTTAGTGATTTAGTTATATAGCGATTATTTCACGTATAATAAAACATATAGTAATTGATTGAAACAATGTGCATATAAAGTGCAAATAAGTTATTCAAAATTGTGTTTTTCAAAAGAAACTTAAGGCAATAATATGTTGTTAACATTTGAGAATAATATGATATACGTCTGCGAAATAAGCGCACGCCCGGAGGCCTGGGCGTGTAAATTATAGCTCGGGCCTATTAAAATTGCCATATCGTACGCCCGTCGGGCCAGTAGAAATTCCGTGTATAAATATTGTTTACATTTTTAAGTGTGATAAACGTCATTATTTTGTGAGTACTTCCCGAAGATTTCCGACAGAACTTCGTTCAACTTCGCCTAAAATACGAGATTTAAATGCGTTCCGATTGGTCCATACATTCAACGGTCATTTTCGAGTCGTAACCCAGACCACGTGGTGAACAATTTAAACTGGTTATTTACTATTGACATACGTCATGCTGATGTGTTAACTGCTGAAGGAAACCAATCGACGTCCGCGGCTTGCATTTCCGGAATAAACATCGTTTTACTTTGTAACCTTGTGTGTGTGTTTATTTCAAAAGTTGTAAGTCCCTACGCGCATAAGGCTGCATAACGCTTAAATACGTAGCTAAAGCGAAGCCTGGCAAGAAACTGCCCACTACTGATCGTAAGTCAACAAATGACTATGAAAAATCACGGAAACGTGAATTTCAAGAAAAGTGGTTAAAAATCAGTGATGAAGGAGAAGCTACTTCTGTAAGACATAGTTTAATAAGCTATGTTTAAAAACACAGCATAAGAAAAGTCAACATGTATGATAAGAGTATGCCATCTTATGATCTATGCTTTCACTTGGCAAGTAAACTTTTGGAAAATAATTATCAGGTTGCTTTTTTTACAGGATATTGTTTCTGACAAAGAGGATCTCCAGGATGGCAGTGATGATGAGATGAACGAAGAAGTTGTTTATCACATGTTAAAGACTTATGATTAATAAAGGACATAATTACTTTGACTTGTTTTATTGTGTTGCAATTGTTTTTGCAATAGGCTTTACAGTAAACATACCCTGGATACAATTTTACTTTTTAATATATTATCTGCTATTGAAAGATGAAACCCTTTAGCAGGGTGTATATTTTAACAAATTTACTTTGGGCTAGTAATTTTGCTGCCGGGCTACTTGTCTTCACCATTCAAGTAGCCCGAATGGCTAGTGGATAAAATGAACTATCGTGAAGACTGTGATAACATATAAGTATAAACAATAATTAACACAAATATAAAAAAAATGAAAAATGAAAACGCGACAGCAAACATATTGTCAAAAGATTTACTGCAACATGTTATTGTCTTTCAAGCTTAATTTCCCTCTTATTTACGACAAATAATTTAATGCTTATTTATTTTATTACAGTAATTGTTCGCATGGTGATTAATATGCCTTTCTGCTTTAAAAGTGTGCGGAATCTCTGTAAAAAAAGTGATCAAAACACAAATAAACTGCATTGTACCATTGAAAAAAATGTATTTGTACAAACAGTATTGAACTGTTAAAGAAGAAAAGACCCCAGTCTAAGAGACATCACGTTTATCAGAAACTTTAGCTTAATGGGTATATGCTAATGTCGAAAGATATAAGTTGGCTGTAATAATTATAGGGTCGTGTTTTTTGTTCTATAAATAACATAATAAAAGTCAACATTCATGTTTCTCATGATCAGTATATTGCTTAACGATAAATTCGCATCTGGTAATAAAATACCAAATATTGTCTCATGTAACTCGCAATCCCTTCTGGTTTAATTAACACAAATTTTTAGGACAAAAGTCATATGGAAATTTGCGCTGCATTTGATAAAAGTTTAATATATACACGTTGCGTTACATGTATTAGGGATGTGGATGAAAAAAAAGTGTTGTTAACATGTTGGTATACAAAGACTTTGAGTTATAATTCTAATGAATGTCATTACTAGGACGTATCTTTTCTACTTTAGATGACCTAAATAATATCATTTTATAACAGTTATTATAGTTGCTGCTATAACATCCAACGCAAACAATTACGCATTGCACTACCAAACGTTTAATATTCTCTGCTCACAGTCATGTCCGATGTAATTTTCTCATTAAGAGAAGGGGCTGTCAATAGAACTGAATACACTCTGACGGAGCGGATTTTGAGTATAAATCATGGTGATTTAATCCGCATGCAAGGAATTTATCAAAGCGTAATTACTAAATGGTAATGTGATGCGCTGAAAAATATCGAACTACATTGCTTTGAGAATTTGATTCCAATGGAGCACAGAAGCATGCAACATTTATCTATGATACTGAATGAAACGAATGGACGGAAACAGAATGTACCTAGCACTTTACTCCATTTAGGCTGGTTCAGGCAAGTACCATTCAAAAGGAGCTAAAATATTCAGATGAAACATTCTCTATGCAATATGCGCTTGATTCAAACACACTGAATGTTTATCTAGACAAATCGGTTATGTCAATAATTTCAGGAAATTTTAGAAATATACGCATGTCAACTTACACGTATAATGTTACGTTAAATTTGTGGTTTAAAAAATGCAAATAATATAAGATACGTTTTCATTTAGATGCAACTGAACCCGATTCGTTGTGTTTCAACTTTTCCGAACGTGTATTGGAATGAGATATATATCACCCGACGTATATATAACCCATGCTCTGGTAAAATAGTGCTTAAGGAATGTGAGGAAAGTGTCGTCTCTGATCGGAAGTTGAATTCTTAACAGGCTGATATTGGATAACACTTTCCGCGTAAACTAGATTTCCCTAAAGAAGATGCATCGTATTGCATTCACGATCTTTGACCTGTAATACTAATATCTTTCTTCCTCTGTATTCAACTAACAATCACAGCAATCTTTACCTGAAGAATTACCATTTGCTTTATCTAATTGTAGGCTAGAAGCTTATTTGTAGCTTAATTGCCGAAATAAATGTTGTTGTTGTTGTTGTTGTTGTATAAACGAAAAATACAATTAATGCAGAAAGTTTCGTACCTGATAGGCCTGTGTTGAGAAAAATATAGCATTGTCCGCACATGCATAATTCTCCGTTTTCTAAGTGCAAAGATGTTGTTTAATGTTGATAGCAGTAACAAGCGCTTAATATCGGTCACACAAAATAAAAGTAAATGATAAAGAGTGGCTATCGGTTTAAAGGCTCTATAAAGGTGACAAATCCAATTATTATGCATATAAACTCTCCTAATTTTTACCGGATTTCAGGTACTCTTGCATAAAAAATGCTAATGACACAGCTGAGATGCAACGTTGTCAAGAAGTATTGAAGATATACCCGTTTCATATTTGGAAGAAATGTTTACAACTTTGCAACTAACGTGATGTGTAGCTCCAAAGCTGTGACGTATGCTAAAATAGCCAAAAGAACATTCACTTTTAATTCTATATAAAACAACTTTTTGCCAGCAAAAAGTAACAAATTAGATCACTACAAACGTTTTGACCATTTTTAGAAGAGACATACTTTGTGAGTGATACCGGAAAACATTAAACATCAACGATGTATTTTTGGTGACCTGAGTAACTTTCACTTTCACTTTCCCGAGTAAACAGCGATGTAAATAAACTGATTGTTTGTAAGCACGATTGACTTGGAGGACACTGTATTTTGAGCTCAAAACAAGTTGTATTGCTCATATTTTTATGGTAATGCCCAATAGCATATACATATTGTTTTTTGATAACCTTTATATATAAAATACGGAAAAAATATTTAAAAATCGGTAAATAATTACGGATCTTCACCTTTATAGAGCCTTTAAAGCTAGAAACCTAAAATATATGATGATCCTAAATCATGATTATGATATCAGAGCTCTAAAAAAATAAACAAACATGATTGTGCTTGTATTTTGCGCACATTTTCGTTTAAAAAGCATCCCTTTTGTTTCGAAAAAAATAATAAAACAAATTAAAACCATTTTTGGGAACAATAATTAAACAAGTAATCACATTTTAGTACAAACGCATTGATGTTATATTGTATGTAAAATATTTGCTTCTTTTAACCTTGAGTCGCATCAGATAGTGAAATCAAAGTAAAATCAGACGACAATCTTGTTTGAAGACGAAACCGAATTTCTAATTCGTTATCGATAGCAATCACGAAGTATTACGCTAAGCTGTGACACAACCTTAATGTGTTATCCTGAATTTTGTCCTGATCTTCCATGAGCTGCAAATATATAATAAAACTCTTTATATGAGATTTTCTCAGTGTAATCGTTTAAATGAATAAGCACAGACATTTGTATAGTTCAAAGGAATTAACAGCATAGAAAATTAACTGAGGTTTTCAAGAGCGTGCAAGAGTTAAAGTTATATAATCGTAACTTCCTCAGTTGTAAAATTACTATATCTACAAGTAAGGGTTGCAAATATTGAGATTAATCGTGCATTACATTTGTTAAAAGATTTCTTTGGACCATTCTTTTTCTTGTAAATATATATATGATGTTATGTGCGTAAACATGAACCGTTAGTTTTAATATTGACAGCTTAAATTCGAACGACAACCTTTTTGTCCCGTTATACAATGAGACACAAAAAACAACGAAATAATGTATTACATGTTACTACGGTTAAATTGATGACAGAAAACTAAAGTAAAACTTTGTCACCTTCTTTGCTTCTTTGTCCCCGTATTTATCTAAGGATCAAATAAATCAAACAACAAAAGGCGTCGAATTAATCAAAATCATTTAAATTACCCATTAACTTGTACGTGAGAGTTTGTATACGCATTCTCAATATATTGTTAGCATGTAGGTGGTAGAGGAATCGATTCTTTCGCAATCACATACTTTCTTCACAGTCACGATCTTAAAATACTGCGTTTATTTAGGTCTTTTTTATAGGCGTCTCTTCTCCATAAAATCCCACTGATGCAGCTGCCATGTTATCAAATATCACGATTGGAAGTTGCGCGATGTTAAATTAATGGCTTTTTGATTATACGCCACAAACTTTATTTTGGAGCTTCAGATTTTAACGCTTCTCCCTGTATAGGTCTTATTATTAATATGTTTGTTAGAAAACATGCGTAAAATGTATAACTTTCACAATGTTCCCTTTTAAAATATAATTATAATAAAAAGATCATTACAATTGACAGGGACATAAGGATATCAATAACTTAAAAAATATGCGATAATGAAGGTCACATTCACATGGTGATAGGGCGATTACCACAACTATTCCGCTCACCGTCGAAATTTTATACTTCTGACAAACGCCCCGTATCCTTCTGTCAAAAACATGATCGCAAACTTTGTGGCAAGTCCATAAATCAATACAAAAAACGAGAAAAGAAGGTAAGTTGGTAATAAAATGAAATTCCATCGAACAAAGTATATATTTTAAATCTAATTGCCGTTAATCGTATCAAAAAACAGACGCCATTATCTTCGAAATAGTTAAAACAGTTTGAGCATGTCGGAAAGAAGTGACTTTCATGACGCGAAAATAGTATTTTTGCAGATTTTAAACCCTTTAAATGATCGATTTTTTTTGTTAAACGGTATTTTATGGTAGAAGAATCAATTTACAACACATTATGGCATGCTATATTGAACATAACTGTGATTTTTACATTTACACGTATTAGCAAGTATGCACCGCTCAACACTGACATTATAGAAATATGAACACCGCTCGACAATGTCCGTTAAAGCACCGGATCTTTATGATTTTTGGCACCGCTTTATTTTGATATATTTTCTTTTAGAAGCAACGGATGTGCACATTTATGTTTAAAGAAGCCAAAGAACAAGAAAATGAGATTTTTTCCTCCCGGTGCTGAATATGATACCAGCGCATCTCCAGGCGACCGTCATCCGGCATGTACCGGTTCGAAGTCTGTCATAGAGACAACAAATGATCAGTCTTTCATGACAATCTTGTATATGCTTTACAGAAACAAAAAAACTAAACTAAAGGTCATCAATAAAGAAATTATGTAAACAGTTGAGCAATTTAAAGCATCACATTAATACACAATATGTGCCAACAATAATTCATCATTATTGGTCGAAACCAAAAATAGTTAAACATTGCTCAGTATCGCATAATGGTACAACAATTAGTCATGATCCAAATATTTCTATACGTTTTCGTTGATATGCATGTATATACATGTTGTTTTATTTTACACGTGGTCATTATATGTGGAAGGACAAGAGATTAATTTCATTTTTTTATTTTTCGTTTTCTAATTAGTAAAACTTGCACCCGGCTTTTTCGTATTAACTATTCAGTAATGAAAACATACAACATCGATCCAAACTTCTACTCTCTGTTGGGATGCCTTTTCATTCTCACACTGGACTGCATACTTAATCGTCTTTTCGTCGAGACGCTTAACCGATCTCTATTATATGTGTTTTTCAAACCAGACACACAAGTAGCCACCGTCATATTCTGCACTTCGTTTCCCTATGTAACTCGTGACTCATTTAACTCATGTCCCGTTGCATCCCGGTGAATTCAATGTATTATACTAAGCACACACACGCACAGACACACAGATCTAAGTCTCTATATAAAGCTTGAAAAACATCTTTATTTAAACATAACGTGTGGTGTGTTATCGTTAACCTAAGTTTTGGTCGAATGTTCATTAAGCTGAAAGGTTTGTAAAGGTTCTGGATTGATGATGTTTAATGTTTTAAGATTTGCAACAAAATGTTTGTGGTTTATGACCAATAACAATGCAGTATGCATCATATATAAAGACAGTGTCATGCAAACTGCGCATTGACCTTTGAACACCACATAATGAGAATCGAAAAAGTGCCAGTGCCATCGGGTTATCAATCATCAGATTGACAAAGAGCACACAGGCATCGCGATAATGCTTTGCTTAAGTGTTGTATACCGCTTAAGAATCACTTGTTAGGAATCCCTTTTAACTTTCATGTATCAGGAACGAGCAAATGCATACATCTTTGCAGTGTATCGTCTTAACATATGTCTGCTTTGTTTAAGATGTATCGTTTATACAAATTACTAGAAATAAGTAAAACTGTACTTATAAGTTGTTTATGCTGATAAATAATTATCCTATAAGCTCAGACGTAAAATCTTCTATGCACTCATCAACTAAACAATGTATCATTTGTGTTTTTGGTCAAGCTTATATTGAATAAATTTTGACCGTTATTGTCTGCCTACATCAATTGTCACTTTTTGAATGTTCAAAATATATTATATGAATATTATTGATGTTTCAACAACATAACATCATTTTAACAGAACATAAATTAGTAGTATTAGTATACTCAAACGTTGCTTGACAAGTTTATATTGAGACATATGAAATAACTGGCATTGCCACGTAAAAACCAATGTGCCTTACACAAATAATTTGTTTTAAATTAACACATTTCTTATGGATTGGCAAATAATATTTCGCGATTTTCGATTTGGTATTTTCAGACTTACTGACGTATATTGCTTTCACTCCAATAGAAATTTACAAATACCTAATTATGAGACAGATTTTCGGTTACTTTGATTTCTGTGTAACCATTGACATGTGCTTTTGCTCTTCCCTAACGCCTTTGCAATGGTGGCTATTGTTCGATGAGATTGTAATTCTTTTTAATTTATCTTGCCTCACAGTTTATGTTTTTTATTGTTTTGCTACTACACCTTCTTGTTCAAATGCTTATCATTTTCAATTAAAATCCTATAAATTTAACATTTTTACTCAGAAACTTGTTATGGCTTATTGTGTGTCGACTTTGGTTTTAACCCTAATTGTTGTGCACTGACGGTCCAGAGGCTTTACACACGCTTGTGTGTTTTTTCTATGCAATATGTATTTTCCTTTATTGTGAATAAAACTTGTCAATTGCATTTAAGTTATGGACAAAGCAACTAAACAGACATCTTCTATTTTTTAATAACCAAATTTAATAAACATGTAAATATGAAAGAGACTACGAGCTTCAAACTATGAATATATGACTCTTTGTTTACCTAATATTTTGAATTAATTGAACCATTTTTTTCCTTTGAATGTCATTGTCTGCAACATATGTAGTGGTACATTTTTAACATGCTTTAACTATTGATTGATGTATTGAATAACATAACTAATTAATTGATTGACCACACTTTGACCTCAGAAATAAAAGGGTTGATATCTTAGATAAACAAATGTGTAAAGAATAAATTCCCTTTCCGCTTGATTTTACTCTTATTTTCGTATGTATTGAACTCGTTTCTGAACTCGATGCTTGTTTTCTCATGTTAGTTTTGTATTGAGCTGATTTTGTGACATAACTTTGTAATCTCAAGTAAATATAAGAACAAGCAAGATGCATGCACATATATAACATTTACGAGAACTTTAGACTCTTAATTTAATAAGCAAACGTGTTCTTAATATCAACACTTCATTCAAGAGCAAACCGAAATATACAGATAGTTTCATTCGTTTACCGAACTGAATGCCTGATGAACACACTATCTTAATATAGAATTCTAGAGTTGTTTCCATGTTATTATATAATGTTTATCATGTTGTCGGCTACTGTGTTTTGTACTTAGTGTGTCAGGCACCGTCATAATTTAGTTTAAATAAAATGCCTAGGTCTAGCACGATAATGTAATGATAAGCTATGCCATAAACCCTACGAACTACTCAAAACGTTGCTCTTTTACTTGCTATTACACTATACAATGGAATAGTATGCGTTTTATCGTTCAGTTGATTGCAACTCTGTTTTTTCTTATAAATATGCGAGGACAATCGGGTATTGTTTTCAGCTTTATCACTCAGCTTTGCTGAACACTTGTGATAACATATATATAATTAAGAATTATAAAGACGATAAGCAATTCTTAGTGCATACATAGCTATTTATAAACTCGTGTAAATATGTATTTTAAAGAGCAAAAATTTCCCTTGTGCCGTTATTACATTATTTGATATGTCTGAAACATAACCGATGCAAATATTACTTTCTACGCATTCCACTTGAGGCTTAGCAGAATTGAATCGCCGCAAGAGAACAAAATCGGCATGTATTGCTTTGCGCCTGGTTTAAAATGTTTATTACAATGAATGTATTATTAATCACCACATATAAATATATCAGAGAACTTCCGGTACGTTTCCAAAATGTGGCGGCTTAAAACTCCTAGCTTTGACCGTGTATGCAAACGGAAAGAAAATGAAAAGACCCAACCAAATTCGATAAGGTTGTATGTTTACTATGATTGCACGGTTTAATCTAAGACGCGTTACTTGACAATATGATGATGATGATCACGTCATTGTAAGACAGGAGAAAATGATTAAAAACGATCGCAGACGCTAGGCTCCCTAAAATGAATTATTTTGTAATTAGTCGTACACACAATGTTGAAATCGTTATTAGTAACGAATTTGCATCAGACTTGATGAAAGGCAGAAGTGAAGCCGTATCAAACTATTTCGATTACACTGCGCTTTCTTACATCTTAAAAATGTGTATTATTTAAGATGGTTATGTATTGCCTCCATGTTTAAAAACACATCCAATATGTACACAATAAGTTAATAAACAATAATATCCATGGCATTTATGCAATTAATTAGTATTATGTAATTTAAAATGAGTTTTTGCCAACATTAAAAATGGATTGCCTTAGTAACTAATTTTCTCTATTTTTTGCGACACCAGGAATATTCTACGAAGAAATGATACTTTATTAATTCACAATGGTAGAAAAATTATTATGTGTGGTGTTTACTTTAAACCGAATAATAGTAATATGTTCGTAGCACATGGCATCTGTTAAATAGGAATTTTCTGTATTAAGTCTTTAAGACCTTACTGTCCACATGAATAATCATGTGCGTGTGCAATATGAACGAATTATTAAGAAAGTCATAATAACTTTCAAAATATATAGGGCTGTTTTATTGATAATATGAAGAGGATAAATGATATCATGTTTTTATCACAACAATAAACGGCTGTTATACATGCATTTATGTTCACGGGCTATTAAATGTATGCATTCCTGCTTTTAGAATGTAAACAGATTAATACACCTAATGCGGTTCGCATCATAACCATTGATTTATTGTTGACCAATTCAGAAATATAAGATACACAATTTTAAGATTGTTTGCAAATGAATGTACAACGTGCACATAAATATTTGATTGAACGCTATATTTGGTGTCGATGTTAAGCAACGCAGCCATTAAAGACACTGAAGACATAACATGCTGTCGTGTTTTATATTACGTATATTTGAGAGAACCATTTATCTACCTATGACATGAACTCGTTAAGAATATACAATTTCGACTTCCATCAACTCTGACACAAAGCATCCGTGCTTAAACGCGTAAAATAAATGAATATCGACTTTGTTTAAATGAAAGGTACATTTCCATTGCCTGCAACCAATTAAAACTACCATAAAAAAGGCCAGGCATGTTATTCAAGCAGTCACAAACATTTTAACACGAATTTGCTTTGCCAAAAAATTTGACGTGTCTTCCCGCCGTATCTGAACTTATCGGTTAAATATGTGAACATTGTATTCTTTGTAATATTGTATTTTTCGTCAAAGGATTCTCTCGGGGACACGTTTTACCATCGGCTTTCGTGAGGTCACAAATATCTCATAAGCACAATGCAAATGGTGCAGTACAGCGATAGTCAAAACTGTCAAGTTAGTCATCAGCCTTTTGAAGCGACAACAGCCTGGACGTTAGACTACACACAAACAGGCATACAAAAACTTGTCCAATTGAACATTTACAAAACTTGTGTCTGTTACATTTATTATTGATCTCGTGCGATAATATTTATAATATAACATTACATTGACATACTTTTTTCTCAAGCTTAGTTTGCATTCAGCTCTGAAATTTTAATGAATTCAGTCATTTTCTTCAAAAAGAACTTTTCAATGTAATCTTTAAAAATCTCTAAAACAGATGTTTGTTCTTATATAATTGGACATGTATGATCATTGAGATGATACCACACTGCGGTGTTGTATGAATATGAGAAATGTGTTTTCCATGTTTCTTATCTATTGTACGAATACTACGATTGCGCTTATAGGATAAAGGAACACACATATAACAGGAATGCTAATAATTCAATTTTATTTTTATTGTAAAGTCTATTATATCAGATTCAATTAAATTAATCAAGATTAGTAAGGTTTCACTTCGTACGCATTTGCTAGAACGAGATTAATGTGTTATGAAATGATTTATACCCCGCATTGATCGTTCGAAGGCGGCAGCCTCAATTATTTTATTTCTATATTTTATGTTTCGTTTTATTTTCTGTCCTGTAAAATAAAAGCAATAGGTCATATGCCTAAAATTAGGTCATGAGGACTCTCATGTTTATGTTTCATAATTTTCATTATGCTCGTTGTCAATAATTCAAGGTACTATACTTTTAATATAATGTTGTGTTTAAAAAAAAATCACAATTTTAATAAAATGCCGCACAATGTGTCCCTTAAAAACTGATAATTTAATTGTCTTTGAGATAATAGGATCAAAAATTCGTAATTTTTTAAGCAAACAACTGATATCGAATTTCCAAGACCTAACTTAAAAGGTCACCAAATAGTCCCCTTCCCACCTTACAATTTGTTTAGCTATTATGAAGTATCTCCCCTGACGTAATTGAAGGGACGAAACACATCAATAGCTAGACGATGCACTTAAGTGACACAAATTTGGACAAGGTGATTTATTTGACAGTAAAATCATTTGCAAGCATCAAACGAATCTAAAACGTATTTCGGGTTGTGTGTTTAGGAATGAAATATATCGCTGCGACTTATCAATCGATTCCCTAAAGTGTGTGTTTTGTACTAAATCATGAGAATGCTTAGCAGTCGAAACAAGTTTTTACAAAAGTTTGGCTTTAAATAAATTAAGATGAAGGAGTGTAGAAAAAGGAAACGGAAATGAATTTGTTGTAATTCCATGTTTATGAGCATTGGATTAAAGTTGTCACTGACGTAACGTTTAATAGCCGCGCGATGGGGTTCTTTTCGCGTATAACGGCCACCGGAAAAACTTTGCGAAACCGAAATTTCGCAAACTTAAGTACCCTTTTTCTTAAAGATTTGCTACTTTGAGACATAGTATGCGATAAAAGTCTTATCGTTGATTAATAATTGGTTATTTTCACTCAAAAAACGCGTTTTCTTCACTAAGAAATTTATAAGCAAAGTTGGGGTTCCCATGGGATTTTTGCATTTTCCCATGGGATTTTCGATTTTCCCATGGGATTTTTTCGCCCATGGGATTTTTTTTCTCCCATAATTTGCAAATGGGAGAATAATCCCATGGGATTTTGAACATTTTAAAAAACGTGTTTTATTTGCGTTTGCAAGTATTTTAACGTTATTTAAGGACTGTATATTGGTTTTATGCCAATTATATATAAAAATATTTAGTAATAAAAAAATCCCATTTTAAAATGGGAGAAAAAAATCCCATGGGATTTTTTTCTTATTTTGAGAGATTTATTCATGAAACTTTCAGAAACATCATATTTTATGAAATGATGAACAACTACGATATTTTAATGCGTTTAGTCGTGTTTAAAAAAAAAAAAAATCCCATGGGATTTTTAAATCCCATGGTATTTTTAAATCCCATGGGATTTTTTCACCCATGGGATTTTTTCACCCATGGGATTTTTTTCCAATGGGATTTTTCAGTTTCGTAAGCCGAATAAGTTTCTTAATGCGAAAAACAACAATAAAGGAAATAATAATTATAATTTTTAATAATAAATTGAATAATATTAATAACATGAATATTTTTAAAATGAGTTACAATTAAAGGTTTATGCTAGTAGTACTTATCATTTCTTGTTCGAGCAGATGGTTAAGTCCAATTGGTGAGTATGCCAACTTAGAACCAGTATAAATGCATCGCAGACAGACAACGCTGTCATACTGTACACACCGCTGAGTAACAATCTTTATTGCATTTCATTTTGCAACAGAAAATGAACTCCGTAGTATAATTGATCTTATATATGCCCTCTGCTTTTGAAAGCGTGCAACACATTAACATAACAATAAGTCCATGCCAAAAACTATGTGCAAATTCCATTCAAAGCTATATACACATTATAAAGGTCAGATGACCCGCGTCATGCGAAAATGGGTCTTATGTCATATGCGGCCGAAGTTGGTCCATCCTAGCTTGTCCAACCGCGCAGTCTGGTCAGGTACTACGCTGACTGATATATAAAGTCAAGCCATGATTCGTGGTCTCATATCCAAACTCGGTAGCTCCTGTGCGAAACTTTCACCGGAAACGACGGCACCGAGACGGGCGCTCGAACTTTGCGTGCGGATGCGCGTTATATGTTATATATAATAGCGCGATGTGTTTTTTCTTGCCTCAAATTAGTAAGCCCAATCAGCGTTTTATTGTGTTCTTTGCTTCTACTATTAACAAGAACTTCAACTGATACGAACATGAATTTTATTTTAATATGTTTATTTAATGCTCGGAAAACTCATTGTATATTTAGACTACTACTTATAAAACAAAGTCGGGTTTTCAACATCTGTTTTCGGCATAAAAATTGTTATTCCAAACCAGATTTTACGCACTTTACTGTAGAAAATACCGTTAGGGCCACCGTGGTTACTCATTAAAATCCAGAGGGCGAGAATGCGAGAACGCGAAAGTACGATGACGACAGTGCGACAATACGATGGCGACAATGC
The DNA here is from genome assembly GCF_020536995.1 of Dreissena polymorpha. Lineage (NCBI taxonomy): Eukaryota > Metazoa > Mollusca > Bivalvia > Myida > Dreissenidae > Dreissena > Dreissena polymorpha. Next base: position 84,707,913 of record NC_068360.1, read on the forward strand.
GTTCGTACGATTGCGAAAACGCGCTAGTACGATGACGACAATGCGACAGTGCGACAATACAATGGCGGCAGTGCGATAGTACGGGGGCGACAATGCGATAGTCATATCGTACTGTCGCCGTGGTATCATCGCAATGTCGCCATCGTTCTATCGCATTGTCGCCATCGTATTGTCGCACTGTCGCCATCGCATTTTCGAATTGCCGCCATCATACTATCGCGTTATCGCATTGGCACCATCGTACTATCGCACTGTCGGTTATCGCCATCGTATTGTCGCACTGTCGTCATCGTATTTTCGCACTGTCGTCATCGTATTATCGCACTATCGAACTGTAGTATTGTCGCCATCGTACTATCTCACTGTCGCCATCGTATTGTCGCACTGTCGTCATCGCACTGTCTGATTGTCGTCATCGTATTATCGCGTTCTCGCATTGTCGCCATCGTACTATCGCATTGTCGCCATCGTATTGTCACCCTGTCATCATCGTATTGTCACATTGTCGCCATCGTACTATCGCGTTCTCGCGTTCTCGCCCTCTGGATTTTAATGTGTAACCACGATGGCACTAACGGTATTCCGTAATACTGCTAAAGCACAGTATGATTAGGTCACTCCCAATGCTCAAATCTCTATGTCTATTTTAGTAACAACACATGTCTATGGAAGGATATTTAGGTAAAAGTTACATCATTCGTGGTGAATATTTACATTATGACTGATGCTTATTCTAATTTGCTTTATGACAATTCCAACATGCTTGTTGTCTATTCGTTTATACTTGATGATTGCTGCAACATTACATCATTCATGAATAATATTTACATTATGCGTGATGTTTATTCTAACATGCTTCATGACAGTTCCAACATGCTTGTTCTCTATCGGTTATACTTGATGATTGTTTCAACATGCTTGGTGACTATCCAATGTTTGTGTGTTCATTATTCCTGAAACCAGTCATAATCGGTTTTGCCACTAAGCGTCATTAACAACGGCAGTTAGCAACAGGCAGTAAGCAGAATGCAAGTTACTAAATTATGACATCAGGTGGCGCGCGTTTATTTTCCGTATGTTGAATAAATTACTTTTCGGAAAAAAAAGCGAAAACATCCGAATCATTTTGACTAGTAAACTGAATAAGCTGAATTAGTTCCCTTCGTTATATAATCTCCATTAAACTAAGTACGTTCATTATTGCCATGAAGACCAGTAAGTTTACACAATGAATTGACTGCCGAGAATGTTTTTGATATTTGTAAGATGCAATTGGCACTCAAGAAATTATACATGTATTTTATTCAGAACATAACGGGGCTGATGTGTTGGAATTGTGGCCCTTCCCTAGTCCAAATAATTACAGTAGACGTAATCTACCGATGTGCATTGCATATCGACCTCATATTTATAAAGTAGCCCAAACCCCCATTGCCACAGACCTGTGCGTGAAACTTTCAGATTTCTCTAGTCTGTTTACCATGCTATAATTACAATTTCTATAAACACATATTTATCATTTTATGACTATATAATGTCTGTGGTATACAGAGAAACCTGAAAGTTACAAGTACTCGTGTCTAGTACTGTACAACTATTGTACTCCTCGTTGAGAAAATAACTACTTCATCTACATGTATTAAAATATCATAAAACATAATTTTCAATCAAGTTGGAAAAAATAAATAAATAAATGTCATATAAACAGGTTTGTCATGAACGTTGACGTCGCTCTTGGTTACCAGAAAAATTCCCACGCACGGATTTCAACCGTCATTGTTTACAATCAATTAAGTGCATAAGTACTTGAATTTGTATAGTGTTTTTTAAAAGTGTCCAGCTACAGGTGGTTAGCGTGTGGCTATAATACTAGTTAGTGAAAACATATTTTGGAATGATAAGTAATCATATTATAACGAAAAATCAACTTTTCTTTAAAAAAATAAGTTAAATATATATTCAACAAGGTATCCAACTCGAAATCATCCGAAAACGGGATGCATCGTTTTAAACAGCCATTACTTCATCAATTTTGCAGCGATTTTCACGATCTTGGTCTTATTCAACGCAGAAATAAAATGTATATGTCTTGCAATATTTTTACAAATACTGGGTCAACTTTTAAAAAATAACACGATACACAACTCGCGTGACCCAGCTGTGATCGATCAGACAGTATTCATGACTGAAATCTTCACGGGGAAATGGGCATTTTCCCTGCAAAGTTCACGAACCTCGATACCATAATTCAATAAAACGTATGAAAAAAACATTCTTACCGTGCTTGCCGTAGAATTATGCATCAAAACTAACTGTCCAGCGCATTTTCAAACCTTTGTTTACATACATTTCAACCAACTGACATTTTAAACACAAGAGTGATTTCATTGCTCCAATGCGGAGTTGTGTCTTTACAACTGGAGATTTCATTCATAAATACGGTCTGATCGATAACAACTGGGTCAAGCGAATTATGTATAGCTTTATTTCTTAAAATTTGACCCAGCATGTGTAGAAATATAACAATATTTATACATTTCCTAAAAGGAAATTCATTTCTGCGTTGAATAAGACCGGGTCATGAAAATCGCTGCAAAATTAATTTAGTAGGCTGCTCAAAACGATGCACCCCGTTTTCGGATGATTTCGAGTTGGATACCTTGTTATATATAAAACGGTAGTGATTTTTTTTTATATAGAAAATTTGATTTTTCGTTTTAATATGATTATTTATCATTCAAAAAGATGTTTTCACTAATTATTATCATAGCCAAACGCTAACCACCTGTGTGTCCAGCACGTGTGCCGGGAGAACAGGGCTTAATGTATTTTTTGTTAAGCTCTATAATATTTATATCCAATCTGTATGAAAAAATGTCGGTGAACATTATTCCGGTGTTAATTTTTGAAAATATTGAGGCATTCGTTAATTATGGATCTAAAACGGAACATTAATCCGCAAAAAAAAAACACCGGGCATATTGCATATTAGATCGGACACATGAAATTATTTCGAAAGAAAGCAATAAGAGTTTCAATTCTACATGAGTAAGTCTCGCTGTGCACGATTACGCTCTTACTGCTCGTATATATTTGACTCTTGGCAAATACCTAGTGTTTTATTTTGCTTAATCTAAATTGTGTCATGCATCTATATGTACTTAAAGCAGCATGACCAACAGCTCTTTCATATGTGAAAGAGATTGACACGAAATACCTACCCATCTATAATAAAGTTTATATGTGCACTTCAATATTATAGTTTTAAAGCATTTTATGTGGTGCAATATAAAAGTACTCTAGTAAATTTGAAATTATGTAATCGATTTCCTCTCAACATACATGCAAAGTTCCAGATAACTTTTTCAGCAAAATCTTGGTTTACACTCTATAATAATCCAGCCTTAAAGTCTATTATTAATTCTTTTTTTCAGGTAAATATAATTTTTGGCACAACCGCATTTAGGTTTATAGTCTAAGAAGAGCTAATGACAATTGCCGGGTTACAGCAGACTTTTTGCGATAAAAGGACCAGATAATGGAAAACGTTCGGCTTTTCGACTGTTGTAAAGATGGTCTCTTATTCATAATAACGTTAAAGTGCTGTTTATTTCATAATTGTAATGAGGGCCTAGACGAGTGGGAACTCATTGATACAATGTTTACATTATATGCATTGATATTGAGTTTTACGCATGATCACACATTTTGAATTCTTATTTTATTTTTCCAATGTGTAACCGTACGCACAGAATTTAAGTCTACTTTTTTACTAAATTTAATTCAATTTTTTACGACTTTAAGCGTCTTATCTGGAGCTCTGCATACATGCATTAGTAGCATATATTGAAATATATCCATAGACTTTCTTTGGTTATTGAAGGTAAATTACTGTACAAAAATTATGGTTAGTCATTAACCAAAAAAAAGTTAAGTCTACAAACACGCGGTTAATTTCGGTTCAGTAGCAAATATCTTACAAAGGTGCGCAACTTCTCCTATAACATAAAATTTCCGTTATACTCCGTAAATTTCCGTAGTCCTCCGTAGCATTTCGGAATGACTGTCAATTGACATCATTGTATCATGCATGATAGTATGTTGCTTTGTGCTTGGGTGAAACTCACATCTTACCATTGCGTTAATTTATTAAACGCATTAATATTTGATTTCATTATGCACTGCGCCTATTGCACAAGTCTCTCTGCACAAACCAACATACACATATGCAGCATGCAATTAACGAACAAGAATGTTGCATCTGTACACATGCATGATACCATTAAGCAGAATGTAAATAGACATTGGACATCAGGCAAGATGTAAGTGTCATCAAGCATGAAAAGGTGTCTACATACTAATTGAAAGTACCATCAAGAATCATGACACAGTCACAAAGAAGGATGTAATTTTTACCTAAATACCCTTCCATATTTGTCGGCACTGTGTGTTTGCTTAATTTCACTGAAGAACGTCTACTGGTAAATCTTACAAAAAAAGTGATAAATAAGACTGAGTAGCAATTTTTTCGGCGTTGCTGTTTAACGTCAAATTTGGCCTTTCAACGAACTTCTTAAAAGCCCATTGAATTTTAATGAAGAAGTTTCCCGCTTGTAGGTCCGAATGAATTAAATCAAATTTTGCAATTGGCAATTTGATAGAAATCCCCATAAAACATTGCACATAGCTTTCTGAAATAAACAGGCCACATTGAACGCATTCACGATATCCAACAGCTCTCTTTGCAAAGACCTATCTAGTGTTTCTTGGCCGTGTAAGATCTATAATTAGAACATCGTCACCTAAACATCTACTAATAGAAGAGCATATTTTGGGGAAACAAATTCAATAAGAGTATAAAACGTCCACGATCAATAATGTGTAGTTTGTTAAAGATATCACGGCAGTAAAAACATAGCACTTTAAAGAGACCACAATCTGGTACATTTGGTCAATTGTTGCGACCGTGGCGGACAATACATTTTTAAAAAGAAAGCGTACAAAAAAGCAAACACAAAGTTCTTCGTAAGCTTGTTTTAATCTTAAAAACACATAATCGACAGTCATTCCAGTCAAATACAATACTAACAGTCAGCACTCTAGAGATCAAAATTGTGGATATAAATATTTAATTCAGGGATATCAAGTGTATCAAGTTCGAATTCCGGAAAAAATAGCCGGTAGTCTGGGGCATTAGGTCCCTTACAGGGATAAAAGGTAAATCCCCGCCCGAGCCGTAGCTAACTGATTTATTGTAGTCTTTCTAGTTGCAATTTCTGGTGAGTACAATGCGGAATATTACGGATATTTGCAACATGTCGAAGATTTTCGGAAAGTAGCGAAGAGGTTTTCGTCAGTTAATATTCATGTCCGTGCCGGCCGCTAACTTATCAGAATCAATAAAAAAGAACCAGGAAAAATCGGTACCGATCGCAAATTTCCGGAATTCCGATAAAGCTTCAAAATAATTTGTTCGCAAATGATCGCGTACTCGAACGAATCTGTCCCTACGCCTCCAACTCCCTTTAAATCTCATCGGACGTACATTGATCTCAAAATCTATCCTTGACGACTCAAATCATATTTCCTGAATAGTTTGGCCTATTGACGTCCCTGTAATTATAACAATGGTCTTTTGGATAAACACCGCTAAGTTGTTGCAATATAATAACCGTTTAAAATAGTTACCGGTTTTCATTTAATAAAATGATTAAGTCATATTCGAGATTTCAGCGATTGCCAATATTTTGCTTTTGTTTCTCATAAGCATATGGTGCTTGGTATCTGCTATTGGCTCCTATGTAGATTGCAAATATTACATAACCCTTACAGCGGCCGAGCGCAGATATCTGCATTTGGCCGCTAAAAAGAAAAATCTTTGCGCATTAATTTAATTCAAATCTCATTATCATAATCAAAATCATCCTCATCGTCGTCGTCGTCACTACTACCACCACCACCATCATCATCATCATCATCATCATCATCATCATCTTCTTCTTCTTCTTCTTCTTCTTCCTCCTCCTCCTCATCATCATCATTAACAACAACAGCAACACCAACTTAACATCATCATCAAACAACAATAAACATCGGTAGCATACAATGTGCTTCATCAACCATACATAATTATATGCGTTAAAACACCATAATAGAACAGCATGAATGAAGCTGTCTATTACTCTTTTATATTTCCTATACCAATATTTTTTTTCGTTAATTGAAGGACTAGTTGAAATCTTCTATAAAAGCCCTCCCACCCCCCCCCCAAAATAAAAAAAAATAAAACATAATAATAATAACCCTAGCAAACAACAATAAACATAGGTTAGTTAGTATACACTGTGCTTTAGCAACCATGCATAATGAATGTTTATGACTTCGGACCGTTGTGATCAAATTTAAAAAAGCAAGATGGTATGAATGCGGCACACAACACTTAATAATTATAGTTTTATACCTTAAACGTAGTTCATCAAAATAAAGATAAGTTATTATCTATGTAATACTTAAATTAGGTTTATAACGTATGCATATTTGTCTAAAACTTGTGAAATGTGATTCGTAAGCCGACGACAACATTATCATTCGGACCCTTCTCCCCACCTAACAATCGAGATTAAACACCTGTGGAGATCCCGATCTTATCAATGAATAAACCGGTTCAATGATGTCAAGTCAAATAAAACATACTATTACTATCCAAATAAATATCTATCAAAAAATGTAAATTGATATACCTACTTAACTAAAACTAAACTTAAACGATTAGCAAGAAAAATATATAAAGAAGAAGCAGGCAAAGTAGACAAATTAATTGTAACATATGTTTTCTCAGTCTCCCACTGTTGAACAATATAAATAGTATTTATCGCCACCCCAAAAGAGATCTTTATCACACGTTTGGCTCAACTAATATATAATTGTGACAGGACAAACTGTCAACAAATACCTTGTTAATGTTTTATACATAACTCCAATCAAAGGTCAACTTCCAAGGAAACTGCGGCATGTTAAAACTGTTGATTATGACAAAATGTTGTTTAGTACAAATCAGTACAATAGCGTCTGTTATGTGGCCTATACTAATCCAGTTAAATAAAACTTTAATCGCAGAAAAGTTTAGATTCTTTACACCTTTAAAGGGGCCTTTTCACAGATTTTGGCATTTTTTTAACTTATTCATTAAATGCTTTATATTGATAAATGTAAACATTGGATCATAAAAGCTCCAGTAAAAAATCAATAAAAAAAATAAAAAAAAAGGAAATGTACATTGCCCGGAGCAGGGTTCGAACCAGTGACCCCTGGAGTCCTGGCAGAGTCCTGTAGTATAAACGCTTATGCCTACTGAGCTATTCCGCCGAGTACACATTCTCGACGTATTTTATACCTTATATAAGCAATCTTCGTAGTTTCACAAAATTTAACGACAAAAACAGAACTCTCCAAATTATTCAATCGTTTCGCGTTGCAACGCTTTATAATTTTTAGGTTTTAAAATCGTCAAAAGATGCATATAATGGCTATATTAGAGCATGGTTAATGTTCAGTATTACTGTTTCCTCACAAATATCATAACTAAAACGAAAACTTACGAATCTGAAACAACTTTTTCAATTTTGTCAATTTACCAAAGCGTGAAAAGATGCCTTTAAGAAAATATATATAACAGTTCTTTCCTGTTTTAACAAAATGATACATTTAAAAATAAATTATGAAGCATCGCTAGCAATATTAGAAAGAGAAGTAGAAGGAGAATTATTATCAATAGTAGCAGTAGCAGCAGCAACAGCAGTAGCAGCAGCAGCAGTAGCAGTAGCAGAATCAGTAGCAGTAGCAGTAGCAGTAGCAGTAGCACTAGCAGTAGAAGTAGCAGTATCAGTAGCCGTATCAGTAGCAGTAACAGTAGCAGCAGCAACAGCAGCAGAAGCAGCAGCAGCAGCAGTAGCACTATCAGAAGCAACAGCAGCAGCGGCAGTGGCAGCGGCAGTGGCAGTGGCAGTAGCAGTGGCAGTAGCAGTGGCAGTAGCAGTGGCAGTAGCAGTGGGCAGTAGCAGTAGCACTATCAGTAGCAGCAGCAGCAGCACTGGCAGCGGCAGTGGCAGCGGCAGTGGCAGTGGCAGCGGCAGCGGCAGTGGCAGCGGTAGCGGCAGTGGCAGCGGCAGCGGCAGCAGTAGCAGTAGCAGTAAGAGTAGCCGAAGCAGTAGCAGTAGCTGCTTTTTGCTTTTTTGTTTTAGAAGTGTTTGTCGTATAAGAAGAACGCAAGGAAGACAAATTAATTGTAACATGTGTTATCTTAGTCTCCGTTGTAGTAGTATTTGTTGTATCTACACAGCCATTTTTCAGTCACCTGAGAGACATGTTTTTATAAGAGATTTAATTGTGGACCAATACATCGTGTATTAATATCAGTGTACCCACTGGGACACCACATGGGGCGAGGATTAACAGATAAACTAGGCCTTCAACTAATTATGCGCCTAGAGGCAAACAATACTATAACTTACTGATAATTTTAGGATTGGGATGTGTTTGTATCTTATTTGAAATTAGCTAGCTTAATTCAAAAACTAATTATAGCCTCAATATTATCACAAGAACATCATCACATATTCATTGTGCAATATATAATCATATCACCATCACAATATGCCAGAGCGTTAGTATTTATTGTGCATACATATCCTACAGCAACATTTACAAAACTTATTACAAACCAACCGCTCAAGCTTTAATTAAGATTGATTTCAATTTATATTATGACATACATTAAAGATCACTGTCAATTAATTAAAAAATAGCTTGATGCTTCGTACTCAGCGATTTAAATAAAAGAAACGTTGCGTACACAATAATTGGGGTTAATAAAAAAAGTCTGCAATTAAAATAATCAAATTTAAATAATACTAGATTTAGTTTCAAATTGTCGCTCAAAAAATCAGTTATATCAGTTACTAGGGAATCGATTTGTTTAATCTCCGCAATCCAATAATAATTATGGTGTTTGTATGACAAATTAATAGCTATTCGTCATTGAATGTATGATACTCATAAAAATATTGAATCAATAACCACAACAACAACAACATATGTGATTATGTATATATCTTCTTCAGATACTCTGCGTCATACTTTCAAAATTATCCTCAAAAGATTCATAATAATAAAATAAACACTATTGCAATCTTAGTAAAAACCAACTTAGCCGTTATGCTAATGATTTTATGTTCAGTATGCGTGTACATTTCAATATTATATAACAACAAGTGTTCACAAATACCTATGTTTAATAACTATTAAAAACATGAGAACCAATGAAGGTATTTCATTTTAATAGACTAGTTTTACCGTGTGTGTACATTCATATAAAATCTTTTGAAAATCACACTTGAGATAATGTCTTTAGGTTTTGCTATTTCTAATCGATTTAAGCACCATAAAACCACCGTATTTTCTCTTACATTCTAAATTTTCTTACATTTCCTTTTTAAGCCAAAATATTTATGTTTTCATGATTCTAAATTTTCGGACATACGGATTTTCGTACAGTCAGTTAAACAGCGCTATTTTATCAGATTTTGACCCTGTTTTTGCTTATCTGATGACCCTTCGGTCATGCATTTTTACAACCGGATTAAAGTAATAAAACAGAATCATGCCTAAGGGCAATCGACCATTACATTTGCGTACTTGGGTAAATTACCTTGTAAACCTCTAATAAGCAATGGTTCCTTCCAACAGCGTTTGAAATGATATCGTATTAAGAAAGCCAAACGTTTATTGTTTTACTTTTTAATATATTATTTCAGTTGATTGCAAAGCTGTTAAGTTGCATTTTTAAAGTAAAGAACGAAGGGAACAACACAATAAAATTATGTACACTGATGTATTATTTCTACTTCAATTAAATAATTGACAAACAACATAACACACTTGTCTCTAAATATTTTCGTATTAAATTTCCAACACGAAAAACAATATCTTTAAGTGAACGGAAAACTTATAATTATTACGGCATATAGTAAAAGCAGAGTTGTCTGAACCATAAGTAAATAAAAAATAAAAAATGACACAGCTTATTTTTCCCTCAAGTGTTAATGATCATATGGATAAACAATTAAAAATACATAAAGTCAATTGTGTTGATTACTCGTTATTGAAATATTGCAATGCCAATTATAAGACATCTGATTAAAAACAAATGTATGGTGGAATACCTAATCTGGAAATACAAACTAATGATACTATGAATGCAACAACAACAATCACATCTTTTCAAGCGCAATCAGAAAACTGCTACAGCTTTGTATTAACAAACATAAATATGTTTTGTGCTTATAGATTTAGATAACTTCAAATCTTTAAGCGTGCTATGAATTGAATATAATTTATTTAAAAGTTTTGCTTACTCTGTTGATAACTAGCAACAGCAAAAAGGAAGATACCATTTTTATTATCTAATTTTATTTATATTTCATTGTTTATTTGTTTATGATCACAAGGAATGTTTGGATAACGAGTGTGTCTAGATATACCGGTACCCTTAAAAATATTTTTATGAATTGCAATTAAGCGTAGAAATTAAACAGGCCCTAATACAGACACCATTTTTTATCGGAATGCGATTATAGTTTCAATAGCAACGCTTTTTGGATTGAATGTGTAATGACTACTTTTAGCGACAAATTGACTTGGTCAAATACTGCATCTTAAACGGATAAATAAAATTGAAACCATTTATTTTCAATATTATCAACATGATTATTTAGTTATTTAATACATTAAGCAGCAAAACTCTATTAGTCAAAAAGATTTGATATAACATCCGAATTCACTCAAAAATGAGCTGAGCGATAGGTTTTACGGTTGTTGAAATTGTTCATGATGAGAATGACGATGACGACGATGATGACGATGACGACGACGAGGAGGAGAACAACGACGATAACAATGACGATGATGATGATGATGATGACACTGATGATGATGATCACGACGATGAAGACCATAACGATGTTGTTGGTGATAGTGGACGATAATGCTGCTGCTGTTGCTGATGACGATGCTGCTGCTGATGAATGCGGTGGAGGCGGAGGAGCAGGACGAGGACGAGACGAGGGCGACGACGACGACGACGACGACGACGACGACGGACTGATGATGATGGTGATGATGATGATCACTGATGATGATGATGACGATGATGATGACGATGATGATGAACGTCGATGCATGATGATGATGATGATGATGATGATGATGATGATGATGATGAGATGATGATGATGTTGATGATGATGATGATATGATGATTGATGATGATAATGATGATGATGATGATAATGATGATGATGATGATTATGTTGATGATGATGATCATGATAACGTGATAACGACTGATGTTGATGAAAATAACGATTACTGTAAGTAGTAAATTAACTCATTAATTGTTATTATAATACACAAGCACATGCTAATGGATCTGTATCCGCAAGGCGGTCAAATGAAAACTCAACTGGTATAAATATGAAAAATTGAATCAAAATATCATAATGCGGAGTGTTAAAATGTGTTCAAATCTAGCGAAATTGTTGCAAGTACTTTTCTACCGAAACCAATGGCTTAGCCCGTTATTTTAAAATAATTCAAAATACCACGATACACGTCAATTGGCTAACAAATACATTTGTAAGTTTAACCTCACTCAAAACAGTATTTATTGAAGACAGGGCGTCACAATGTCCGAGTTCTTCTTCAACGTAGCTTAAGTACCTAAAGTACCTTTCCGTTTGATTTATCGCAGGATGCTGGGTCCGCACCCACAGTCTTTTAAAGTGTCTGCATTAAAAAAGATAATAATTGTTGTTTGTAATATCTTTGACAGCTCATAAAAACATGTAATCCTCAATTCGTAGAGTTTCAGTATGATTTCATTATTTAAAAAATAAAGACGGTTAACATATTTTATTACACACATATATTAGTAGCTATACCGCCATATAACATAGGACATAATGTATATTAACTAAATCAAAGCGCTGAAGGCACTTTAGTTGTTCGCTGTGTCGTCCTTGATTAGCTTGTTCGCATTGCATATGCTTATCATTGTGCACAGGCTAATCTTATTTGACGTGCATTAAGCCTCGTTTTCCATGAAAGCAGCCAAATGTGCATATTTAAATGATGAAAACACTTAGACTGGCCAATGGCGTTTACAAGCTGGTATATACATTCACTGCTAGAGCAGAATCATTTGTCGTCTGTGCAGACAGGCAGTGGTAATCGTTCCTAGCAGAGTGAGTTGTGGTTCTTGCCGTACTTAAGTCTTCTAAGCACCTACTGTTGCATTTATTACCCATTTTTCTTGAAACGCCGACTAATAAAGTGCGATAAACCGCCTTTAAGCACTTGGCACATTAACAAATAAGAACATTCCACACCTAACGAGAACCGACGTCTTTAATCGCGAAACTATTACCAGAAATTGAATACCGCCAGAAACAACAATGAGCTCACTTCGATTAAATATAAATACACTATATTCATTGCGTCCTAAGCAATCAAACATATCAACCAAAATACCAGCGAATACAGTATTATATATGACATCGATCTATATATCGCCTCAGACATGCGAGAGCGCCACGATGAGTGAAGAGTGTGTGTATGACGTTTGTTTACAGGTCTCATGGCCTCTTCACGAGATGTGGTGAGCCCGACCTGAATGATGAATGAAAATGGATGTAGTAACAGTTATATGAACACGATATATCCGTACCAATATCCATGTGAGCATATACTAATAATAATTAATTTTTTAATCGCCATAAGCTTGAAAATAAACGTAAATAGATACAAACAAAGACCAATCGGAGACTTTAAAAATTTTAAATTACCTCCCCTGCAATAGAAATATATATGGAGACTCGCATTCTATGGAATATCAAAATCTCAATATATCTTTCTCCGAAATTTTTTCTGGTAAAAATCATCTTAATTTAGCTGTATATTCGTATGTAATTAATTAACAAGAGTTATAAAAAAGGCATTGCAAAAAATATCGCGTTTTACTTGAATAAGTTACCTCCCTTAAGCCTATCGGAATATCAAAAATACGTATATAAACAAAACGCGTTCCTTGATAAAG